>NW_010237618.1:189221-198457 GCF_000690775.1 Eurypyga helias | reverse complement strand
CGCTACACTGCTATTGATCCTGCTAATGTGGTTTCAACAGCATTTTAATTACTTTGTAGCAATAAAAGAAAAGGGTTGGGTTTGGGTTTTTTTGGGTAAGATTTCTTTTTGAAACAAAATGCAGCATTTACAGGTGTTTCACCCGTGTGAGTAGGAAGTGCATGTATAAGCAAGCTCACATCTGCCTCCTTTTAACCTCCCAGACTACATCTTTTCAGAGAGACAGGTGGTCCGTAAGGAGGAGCAGGTGTATCCTGAGCATTACCACCTTTATGTTATGGACAGTCATCGCAAACACGGTGCTCAAAGCACTTCAATCATTTCTCCATCAATGTCACCGCTCAGATACTTCATCAGGCACCAGCAGGGGTAGTGGCAGCTCCGTTCATGGCATGCATCCATGGAAATTTAGGATAAGACTAGAAGCGTGTTAAGAAAAAGAGAGAAAGGTAAAGGGGAAATACATTCACTTGAAATTCAAAGCTAGGATAATAGTCTTAGAATAACCAATCAGTTGACCGTTAGCTATGAAAGATGTTGATAGAGACAGGGACATGGCACCCTGTGCCTCGGAGTGTGCTACTACTCCGCACATCCAGGGGAATGCCAAACCAGGCGGTGTAGTAGAGAAATGAATGTAGTAGACTCCATGAACACTCACAGCTGCACTGGGGTACCCTGGAGAAGTGCAGGCACTACACAGAGGACTACTGTGACCGACTTATCACAGGGCAACCAGACATTCATATAGCCAGAGGGATTACTGCACCATTTATCAGTGTGGGTTTGGACAGCTGCTAAATCTGCCTCACTACATGGTCCTCAATTTAGAAAGGAAGCATCCTGCCTGTCTGGGCTGTGTGCACCAAGATGTGGTCTGAAGGCTTAAACTCAGTATTGCCAAATCACCAAAATTTACTGTGCCCAGGTCTGGGCTTCTGGCAGAAGAGATGGCTGTATTGAAGTGAGTCCAGCAAAAGCCATGAAGCCTGACACAGGATGAGAGACCGATAGAGCTGGATCTGTTCAGTCTGGAAAACACAAGGCTCAAGGGAATCTTATCCACATGTATAAATACCTGATGGGAGAGCAAAGAAGACAGTCAGACCCTTCTCAGTGGTGCCCAGGAACAGGACAAGAGGCAATAGAAACAAACTGAAATACAGGAAATTCCATTCAAACATACGTTTACTGTGAGGAGAGTCCAACAGTGGAGCAGTTTGCTCAGAGAGGCTGTGGAGTCTATCCTTGGAGATGTTCAAAACATTGCCTTGAGCAACATTGCTGTAGCTGAACCTGCTCTGGGCATGGGGGTTGGACAAGAGACCTCCAGAGGTACCCTCTAACCTCAGCAACTCTCTGAGTCTGTGTGCCTGGGGGACCACAACGACTTTGGCCATTTAAACTGTGCCTTTCTGCTCCATGTGCTGGCTGCCACTCTGCCTCGCACCAGCTGCAGTACAGGAACCTGCATGGCAACACTCCCCCCTAGCCAGACAGGCAGCAAAGACTGATGCAGCTCATACCATGGTCTTAAACACTGGCTATCCAGTGTGGAAACAAGCACACAGGCAGATGGTAGATGGTCTGGACACTTTTATGTGAATACTGCTCAAATATAAAACACATTCTGAGTTACAGAAGCCAGGGTGCAATAGCCCCCATTTCCCAGCCCCTACTTCATGAAGGTAGGTACGGAGGACTTCTCTGCTAACCAAGTACCAAGGGCTTACTCTTTCCTTTTCAAAACACAGCCAGAGAAGGGCTTAGGCTTTCCATGCAATTTACACACCGCCATGGTTCAAACAGCGTCCAGAGAGCTAAGATGTCCAGATCTAATGACCATTTCTGGCTGGATATTTTCAGCCATGCATTTCCTGTTCCTCCCTCAGGAAGGAGTCTTAATTCTTCTATGATTTCTCCTTCCCATGGATGTTATCCTGCTGCATAGAAAAGAGAGGAATGAGTTTAATTTGGACCAAGGACTAAGGCAACAGAGGGCATGGGCTGGTGACCCAAGGTGAAGTTCCTGGGATCTGGACTTCGGAATGGTAGTTTAATAATAACTATATAAACTGTCTCAGAAAGAGGGATTGGTGCCCAGGAACTCCTCACTTGTATGACCTCCCCAGGCACTAAAAGAGAGTCTCACCTTTTCCCAGACTGCCCAGTTCAGGCTTAAACACTTCTTGGCATAGCTTTGGTGGAAGGTATCCTCACACACCAGTAGGAGGGTATTCCTCTGAAGGTAAAATGGTAGACTTGAATCTTATCAGTCTGAGGAGGATGTTTGTGGATTTATCATCTTAAATGGTAAAAATTGGGCTAGTGCATTGAAGGAGCTGCCCTAGCTTATGTCTGGAATGTGGGCCACCACTATGTTTTGTTAGGTCTCTGCTGTCAAAATGATGGAAACACTGAAAGATTGTTGAGGACCATCTTTATATTTCTGCAAGTAGTAGGGGAAATGCCTCACTGCTTGGCCTGGTCAGTGGTGGGACAACTCCGGCCACAAATCTGGGCATCAGGTAGAAGCAAGTGAAGAGTTCTAATACCGCAGCATTCCTCAAAGCCAGGAGTAACTGCCAAAACCTTTACCAGGGATTGAAAGTGTTACCCCCTGCCTGTGCAGCTGTCAAAAAGGATCTTTCCACAGAAATACTATTTCCTTCAACAAGGACCAGGGAAAAAAAAAAAAAGTTTAATTCTCTGGTATGTAAAGTGTGTCTGGATCAGTGGTTTCTTCCATGTGGAAAACAGCAGGTAAGATTTGGTGACACTCCAGCTTAGAGTTATTTTTCCCCTCCAATTTCCTGGCATTTGTAAAATTAATACAGGTCCTTAAAGTTTATGCTGGTTTTGTCTGGGATAGACTTAATTTTCTTCATACTAGATGGTATAGGAGTGTTTTGGATTTGTGCTGAAAACAGTGTTGATAATATAGAGATGTTTCCATTATTGTTGAACAGTGCTGACACAGAGTCAAGGCCTTTTCTACTTCTCACCCCACCCCACCAGTGAGTGGGCTGGGAGTGCACAAGAAGTTCGGAGGGGACACAGCCAGGACAGCTGACCCCAACTGACCAAAGGGATATTCCGTACCATACGACATCATGCTCAGCATATAAAGCTGGGGGAAGAAGAAGGAAGGAGGAGACATTCGGAATGATGGCATTTGACTTCCCAAGTAACCATGGAGCCCTGCTTTCCTGGAGATAGCTGAACACCTTCCTGCTGTTAGTGATGAATGAATTTCCTGTTTTGCTTTGCCTGTGTGTGTGACGTTTGCTTTACCTATTAAACTGTCTATGTCAACGCACCAGTTTTCTCACTTTTACTCCCAATTCTCTCCTCCATCCCACCAAAGGGGAGTGAGCAAGTGGCTGTGTGGTGCTTAGTTGCTGGCTTGGGTTAAACCATGGCAATGTTAGATTAACATAGATTTTTATGTGTCAATTAACAGATAAAATCATTATGAAAACTCATTTAGGAAAGGGCTGACACCAGACAAAGCCTTGAGGCAGCTGTGGAGTGCTGGGATGCAACATCTGCTCCATCAAATTGCACTTAGATGCTTCCATTCCTTGTCTGTTTGCTGTTGCTCTGCAGCGTCTCAGGCAGCTACTTACCTCCCCAGGACATACAAGTTTGGACACAGACCCACAAAGGCCAAATGTTTGTGTTAATTCTCCCAGGCATAACAAGCTAAAGAAAGTTGTCAAGATACAAAACCCTTTGACATCATGTAAAAAAATCTGAACAAACTACATGCCATGTTGATTTATCTTGTGAGATTTACTTTTGTTGATTTATTTACTAAATATTGAATTTGACATCCATCTGAAATACTGAATTTACCTCTAGTGCCCACCTATTTTCTGTGTTATGAACCTCATTTGGTAATTTAGCTAATGTAAAAATGCCTCCCATTACTACCGGTGGTGCTTCTCATGACATAACAGAAACTGACTCAGAAAGGAGCATATGCTGTTATCACCCATAATAGATCAGCCACATCTCAAAGACTGGAAGCCAAAATTACCATTTGGCATGTCTGTAAATTCAAATATACCGTCTGTCCCAAGTTGAAAATTAATGGAATTTTATCTATTTTATATATATATCAAAGGCTTTGCTTTTGCTACTGCCATGAAAGATTTTTCATTTAGTATTTGTATTATAGTAACTCTCCATGGGTGTTTAATGTTGTTGCAGAGCTCATCAGGCTGCAATTTGTAAAACACATCCCCTTCTGCCTCTCTGCAGATTGTTTCCTCAACATTTGGGGTTCAGTGCTTCCAGAAACACAGAGCTATGAGAAGGACCCTGAGAGGCTGTTCGACCACCTCCCTGTCCCTGTCCTGTTTAGTAGGATCCACTGCACCATTTCCATCAGGTATTTGCTAACAAAATTAAAGACAATACTAAAACATTATACATATATGCATATATATGTATAGACATCGCTCCATATATATGTAGTGTATATCAAAAGCGCCTCCATATGGCCTGGCATTATTTACCTCCAGTTTTAAATGGCCTGTAATTCAGAAAAGGACAATTACTGAGGAGAAATTTTATCTGCACACTTTCTGAACAGAAGACTCCCCGACAGCAGGCAGATTTCCATGCATACGCATGGCAGGATCAGACCTTTCACGGGTAGCTCATTTCTATACCTGTAGTTGTGGTGTTTCATTTTCAGCCAGCACAAAAACTACTTTTGAGGGTATGTGGTGGCGTTTTTTTGCCCAATTGAATTCACAGACTTTTTTTCAGACAGCCTCTGCTGCCACTCAAGTGTTTTTGATGAAGGCTTCTTTTTGACAGCTACAGATTCTAAAAGGGACGAATTATGCGTCCGGTCCTGCAAGCCTGCCTGCAATGAATGCCTCTAGAAATCAGTGGAGCTTTCACATGGCAGATGGCTCCCTAGGATTGAGCTCTACATAATTTTGCGATATTTTAGCTGGGGATATTTTAGTGGCTTTTTCCCTATGCATGACAGCATGATTTGCTGGCTGCTAGAAAATGTCATCAGACCCTTTCTCATTCCACAGTGAAACCTTTGGATTTTTTTTTTGAACGAGTAAAAATGTTTTCTTTCTTTGTTGTACAGGACACTCCTATCTGATGAAAAATATTTCCAGATAAAAGCAGTAACAATAGAAGTGCAGAAGGGCAAAATAGCCATGTTATGTTTCAAAATAGACCTAAAGCCAAAAGAAGAGGGGAGAGGTTTTTCTAAAAGCCTTTAAGCACATGTCCTATTACTGAAAATACTCCTGTCTGTTGAAATCCTTGAGGAGATGTCTCTCATGATTTTATTTGTGGTGTCACATGATTTATCCTACAATGTAATAAATGCAAAAACGTGATACATTCACCTGGTTGAGATTTTTTGCATTGTCTCAAAATGATAATTGCTTAAGTGTAGATTCAATGGTTACTACAGGTTGGTCCACAGCCAGCCAGCCTCCTACAAAAACATGGTGGTGGGGGGGCACAAATCAGTGCACACCTCCCTCTTATTTGCCAGGATTTGTCTAAGTCCCAGGGAGAATTAATTCATTATCCCTGCCCAGGCCTCTTATCTGTGTGTGGGCACTGCAGAGGAGTACATTGCAGTAGTTTTGTCAATAGACTCTGCAGTGCAGCCACTTCTCCTTGAAGTTGGTCACACAAACGGTTAGTGGTAACAAGACATATTCTGACCAGCTGCTAAGTTTCTTAAAATGGGCTTGCATGCCCAATAGATGTTTAAGTCACCATACCAGTTAATGTGCGGAGCAAAGGTTGTCTGGCTCCCATGGCAGTCTATAGAATTATAGAACTGTCCTATTCAGACAGTTTACATTTCCTAGTGTGTCATTGCCATTGAATGTATATGTATCTATGACTTCATTTCTCCGGCTAGTAAGATTGATTCTGCCATCAATTTTTTAGAAGGTAGGTGTAATTCTAAGCATCTGTGTCTGTATTATAAACCAAAATAAGCAGTCTGACTACACCTCACTCCACCCTAGACTTAGTAGTCTGTAACATTATTTACAGCACACAAAACCACACAACCTAGTCTTTCATTCTGATCTTTGTGAATAATTATTCCCTTCCAATGTTTCCACTTGTTTTCATTAATCATTCATTTTTCTTTGACCCTTCAATATGCTGAGTATCCAAGAAAACTAAAATGAATGTGGCTTCCTCACTTCCTTCTTTATACAACAGCATAATCAATGACATCAACTGATCTCTGGAGACAAGGACTGCTAGTTAACCTTCCTTGCCACTCTTCACTGAACAGTTGCCTGGCTTTGCAGAGCATAAGACATTGTAAACTACAGAAAAATAGTGGCGATCATTAAAAGTATGGTAATACAAGACTGATATTAACAGCAGGATGTTTTGATTCATTGTTCACACATTAAACACTTCAGGATTTGAGTCTGAGTTATTTAAGAGAGGTTTTTGGTTCAAAATAAATCTTAACCATTGGAGCAATGATACTCTGAGCCAGACAGTAAATCAGTAATGGAGGCTTGGGGGGAGTATTCAGAATCCCACCTGAGGTCTCCATGTGAATTTTGTGTGTTGCTCTAGCTCACAGATTTAAAAATGGGTAAAAACTTCCACAAAAGTACATTACTAGACATGATATGGGATCAGTCTTTCCTTTGGAAGATGATACTATATCAAATGGACAAGAGAAAGCTATAGGAAAGGAGGATGGATAACAAAGAATTTCCCCTGACAGTTGAGAGTCATGAATGTTTTTTGCATCTGGTAACTAGCATAGCCAGGGAAGAATGGTGCTCCTTACTGCATCAGTGACAACGAGTCAGTACGTGACGAGTTAATAAGCCCATGTTTGGAATATTAGGGAAATGGGACCTTAAGAAAGCAGTCTAAGACATAACATGCAAAGCCATTTTTGCTAATCAAAGAGGCATTGCAAACTTGGCTGGCATTTCATTAATGAAAGACTTTCATTGCCATCCAGTTCCTCCATGGACTTCAAAACTGTGTAGCTGAATTCCAAATTGTCTAATATTTTCTGTTGAAGGACTAGACTTCTTTTGTCAACAGAGGAATCGATGGATTATGACTTCCCATTTTCCAACCTCTGCCCAGCTGGTGTAAGTGACCTCTTTGCTTACATCCCTAGACATGCAGACCCAACTTAGTTCATGAGGATAAAAAGAGAATTCATTTTATTATAGGATGAATACATAAGAATTAGCATCCTTTGCACAAACTTACTGAACCAGACAAATAAGATCCTCTATACATGCCCGTTCAAATTCCTCACCATTTCCTAAATACACAAGAACTACATATTTTGCAGGAGGTTATGGATTTTGAGAGCTTAACATAATACCATCATAGTAGTAACTTTCACGTACACATGTGCTAAGCAATGTTCTAGAAAAGAGGTAGTCTCTTAGTCTTCTTTTATATTCCAAAAACTAAGTAACATGTTGGACTATAATCTTGAAACTGATATATCCATTAAAGATATTCTCCACCAGGAGTTCTTGAAAAGTTTTTAGTGTAACTTACATCAAAATTCAGTCACAAAGGAGAGAAAATAGACAATATTCATTTTCAGAAGTAATGCTTTTTTGAATTTTCATAATTTTTTGAAATGATTTTGTGGAGTCACATTTGAATTAAATGTAATGGTGTTGCTTTCACCAATCTGGGATTTGTAGGGACCTAGTCCTTGCAGTAAAAGAAAAGGCAGAGCACCCCTGAGACATCAGGAATCAGTACATAGGTTATCAAAAAATATCACTGGAGAAGTGCCAGATTCATGGATTGATCCTTGATGAAGAGCTGACGTGTGAGATATTCCCTGCCCTGTGTAGAAGGTGAATTCTGACACTACCCAGCAGCACTGTAAAACAGAGATGGTTAAAGAGAGGATAAGTATATCAAAACAAATTAATTCTTATATTTTATTCTGAAAAAAAAATATCTTTATTTTCATTCTTTTAGGATGTATTTGGGAAGGAAAAGAAGCTGTTCTGGTGAAAAAAAAAATCTTTGTTCCACCAGTTAAATTGACTGGTATATGAAACATAGAAGCAAAGTGATTTTTGTACACTAGTGACAGAAAATGTATTTAGATTTTTCCATTTGAATGTTTGTATCATTAATTAAAAGGATCAACATTCTTGAATTCTTTTAATAAAACTTTCATGTTAATTGCAAAATTATTTTTCACAACGGAAAATATTTTGATATAAGGTTGTCAATTTAGCCTAACGTAAATGAGAAGTAAATCCTTCCACGTTCCATGTTGCTGGAGAATAATGACGTGAAAGAAATTATTGAATCATTCAGGTTGGAAAAGAACTTTAATCATCATGTCCAACCGTAGGCCTAACACTGCCAACTCCACCACTGAACCATGTCCCTAAGCACTACATCTACACCTCTTTTAAATACCTTCAAGGATGGTGACTCAACCACTTCCCAGCCTGTTCCAATGCGTGGCAATGCTTTTGGTGAAGAAATTTTTGCTAATACCCAATCTAAACCTCCCCTGCTTGGCGGAAAAATTATAATGTACTGGGGAACGTGTTTAATTTCTGGGAGGCAAGAGCCTCAGTGGCTGTTCAGCTGAAAATCCTTAGCATCCTTCCAAAGGCTGTCTGAGTTGCATCCAATGTTTTAGCTGCTTTATAAGATCCCGATTTTAATTCAGAAGATGGAGCTGTCTTGACCAGAACTTCTGCAGTCTCTTGTTTTGAAGTTGTTACCCATTCCAGTGGATGCTAACACAGGCAGATTGTGAATGGCTGACACATGTCCCAATACTATGATGTTGTTCCACAAACATTAACTGAGCTGAGATTATTTTATTTTAGTTTTTCATCTTCCAATCATGAAAACCAGAAAACTCAATTAATTCTTGTATTGCACAGACTATCAATATTGAAAAAAAGGTGAGTTTGGGTCAATATTTTGTGTCTAATCCTTACCAAAATTTGAACAACGGACCTGTACAGATGCTCTACTTCACTAGCAGCAAGTTTGAAGTATGCACAGCTATGCTTGGGCACTATTTGCAAGAATTAAATGAAAAATAAAAGTACTCTTAATCTCAGAACAGAAATAATGTGATTTGATTTCTCTATTTACACTAAATGTTTATAACAATAATACTGATTATACAATTCATACGTTGTTATTATACAATCATAATTAATGTTATTGATTCCATTAATTTT
>NW_010237618.1:110820-189206 GCF_000690775.1 Eurypyga helias | reverse complement strand
GAAAAAATGTTTGCACTTGATTTGTGTTTGAAAACGTTTTTAAAAATGCTGAACTAAAACTAAATAACCAACTTTATGGGAATTTCACTGACTAACCAGACTTGTCACTTGCTACCTGAGTAGCACTGCCTAAGAACCCTTTTATAGAGCAGCTTCCTGATAAAAGTGCAGTTTCATTATTTTCAATATACTTAATCTACAGATTTTGAGAAAATGTACCATGAAAAAAGCAAACCCAAGATTTATTCCTTCTTTAATTTGTTTAATTCATTATGTTATCCAAATGCATTGAATATTGTATTATATGTTATGAGCATTTTAATGTAACATAAAATCCAAACAAAACATCTAAAATGATAAGTGGAAACACAAAATTTTTATAAGTTTAAGTTGAGGGATTTTTATGCTTTTAGAATGATATTACTGGGGTCAGAATAAAATGACACTAGATAATTGTTGAAATATATTGCTTAAATGAGCATGTACTAGCATTTTCTGTAATTTTTATTCCACGAGAAATTTTGGAATTTCAGATCACCATTTCAGTTAATTCAAAGCAAAGAAAAAGGAAAATATTAGTCAAAATTGAATGGCACTGTACAATACATGGAATTAAGAACCATGAAAAACAAAAATGGAAAATCTTGGTCTGTAAGGTTGCACTTAGATGCATAAGGATTGCCATTACTTACTATACTAACAACTCAGCATACGTGCATATGTTAAATGAAAACAAGGATTTTGACATGACAGTTAAAATATTCAGGGGTTCATCCTCTGTATTGCCTTGGTTTGTAGAGTATATTTATCACTTTTATGAGGACACATAATTTATACCTACTCTTCACTTGACCCGAGCCACTAAAGCATATGGATTACCATCAGTTCAAGTCAGTTTATACAAAGACTCTTTTCACTGACAATGCACTGCTCCAGCACAATAACCTAACAAAGGCCCCACATAAAAGACACAAAGACACTGTAGGGAATTTTTAGGATACTTTGTATAATTTTGATCTACTTCAGTATACTTTGCCTACCTTCTCTGTGTTGATATTATTAGAATTTTAACTACAATGGACTTTGCATAGAAGTACAGAGGAGCCGAACAGGGGAAAAAAAAAAAAAAAAAGAAGAATCCCTTCTATGCTTTCATTTATGGTCAGTCACCACTGTACTGCCTCCCACTTCTTTTGAGATTTGTAGCCAAGAGCAGATCTATGGCCATCTGTTTTTAATCTGCTATTCAGGATGATAGTCTGTGGATCAATGAACTCTAGCCATAGTCTATAGAGAAACTGCAAATCTTTTTGGGATAATTTCCAGAGGATAACAATATTCACAAGAGACTTCTTTGCCTTCCTTATCTCCAAATACAGTTTTTCATAAAAGAATGGTATCATAGCTGCCTGTTCCAACAATTGCTTCTGTCATGATGCATTATTGCCAGCAAGCTAAACAATCGAAGTCATAAATCTCTGAGCTTTTAACTATGCTACCACTGCCCAAAGGAGATTTTTTGAGACAGCAGTGGGTTAAAGAGAGTCAAGCGACTAAATGCAAGAGGGTAAAATGGGACAGACAAGCTTTCCTTCTAAAATATTGCTTGGATTTTCTTGCAAGAAGAATATATCCTGAAATAAAGTTCCTTGGCAAGCCTGAAATTAAACAGGGTGCACTTGCTTCAGTTAATGCCCAATAGACACTAACCATACTGACATAAATGAGTAATGCTACTGAGTGTACGTTACGTTGAGAAAAACATTTTAGCAGGAAATAAAAACTACTGCTTGCTGTCCTGGTGCCCATGGACTTGGCATCTGCTGAGAATAAAATCACAAATGCATGCACTATAAAGTGCTAATCTCCCTGGCTATCATACCGTTCACACAATTAGCACTCCCCTACGCACTCACTTCAGTGCATGACCCGCAACCATCCTGCCAAAGCCAAAAAATACATGGCTTAGTAAATCTTTGAGAGAGGTCTGCAATGCTGCTGCTTCTCCTCTCCCTGACCTGGGAAAAAAGTTGGGAGAGTATTTTGAACTTAAGGAGATGCAAGTTCGTCCTTCCTCAGTGGAATTCAACCCAATACTGCTGGACAGCGCAGTACTCTCCCCAGGGCTGGCTGACCTCCCTCGACCCTTAAGGAGGCTCATTACCACGTATGCATTGCCATTCCTTGCAGAGGGCATGAAGGCACGACAAGTCAGCCTACCAAACTACTTCTAATAAAAATATGCAGCAGTCTTTAGCTACTAACTCTCCCAACGTGCATTCTTCTTCCTTTCAGAAATCTGCCCAAAACAAAACCATTGTAAACTGAGGAACACATTCTGATCTGAAATGCGGGCCTCCTATTCAAAGTGCATCACTGTACTGAAAAATTCTTGTTGATGTCAATACCAACCTTTTAAAATTATTGTTATACTCCCCATGGAAGCTACAGCATCCTCCTGTCTCTTGAGAAAATCATAAGCTGACCATTCTTTCAGATTTTTGCAACATTATTTAAGTATGTTGAGATTCTGCATTTTAAGTATGAACAGCCGAATTCTCCCCTTAGATACATAAATGCAATTCCCACTGAAATCAATTAAAACTCTCTTGAAATCTCACAGAGTACCCTAAGCCTTATATCCTGGAATTAATTGGAGGTATATCATCTGAATTGTGTAATGGAATGATGAAGCACCCCCATTTCACTGTCTGGAAGGAAAGTTTGGATACTTCATCCACAGCTTTTCACTTGCTGTAAATTTTCAGAACTGCAGCTTCTCTGTACACCTCCATTTGTATAAATTATTTCAATTTCATGGTGCTAATCCTCTTTTTTGTGAGACTTATACGGATTTCCTGACGAGAAAGAACTATGGGGAAAATATTGTATTTCAAGTTTTGAATAAGGCTACACTTACATAAAATATTTCTGCTCTATAATATTATGGAGAACATTTTACAACAAAATAGATTTTATAAGAAAACAGAAAGCTATGATATTAACCTGAGAAGTATTTGTAGTATTTGACTACAATGATGGAAATTCAAATTGTTGGAGAGCAGTGCTCACCCCATCCAGTCAATAGAGTTTTTGCCACTGGTTTTTGTGCTGGGCAGGATTTCACTCTTCTCAGGGGGTGGGACATTCCTCTTACCAGCAGAATTTTAGAGCATCTGAGAAAAAAATTGGCATAGAGATTTAATTCAAAATATTATTTCAGGGGTGCCTGGGAACACCAATAAACATATTGCTAATTCTAAAACAAGTCTTTACTACCCAAATGTATCCCTTTTCTATTAAAACCAGTAAGGATTCTAAGCTTATACAAAATATTCCAAATTAATTACAGAACTGTTATCTGAAAAAAATTCTGAGATACGACTTTCATTGTTTTAATAAGAGTGTTTTCTTGGTTTTAACAATTTTAATTTAGATTGAAGTAAAGTTAGGTTGGGGTGGAAAATCCATTTTTAGACATAGCTGGCTGGGAGATAGAAGTACAGGTCAGAATGTATCTGTAGCCCTTCTACATAGCCAGTGCAAAGCATCGTTGTTGAGAATGGGAGTGTGCAGTTGTATAATCATGAGGTAGCACCTAAAGCCAGGAGCCAGGGAAAGCAGCTTTTCTGTCTTCTTTTTGTTTCTTTCACAGAGCTAGTTACCTTCAGCTTTACATAACAAATTGACTTCCTGACCATACCTTTAATAAAACAGCCATAAACTTCTAATTAAGAGATAATCTGAATGAAGCAGAATATTTCTGTAGAGTACCAGTCTTCTGCTGTCAGGCAGACAAGGTATTTACTAAAATGAGATTTATCTTCAAAGCAAAAGATATCGATCATGTGTTATTTCTTCTGCCAGGTGATTGATGGTGAAGCAATGATTTTGACTGATGGATGTCAGCACACAGAAGAGACAGTGGTTTAATGCAGTTAGTCAATAACTGACCCCTGAATAGTTCAAATCATAATTACCCCTTCTGGGGGTCAGAAAACTAGGAAAATTTTAGAAAACTCTACATATTTCTTCCTTCGAACAAATTTTCCATCCACAATACTCTGTGATTAGGATACCTTTTTATCAATGAAATGATAACTACTTCATTACAATAATATTAAATTATTTCAACAAATGTTTCCTAGCAATAAAAAAATTTTATTAATAAAGTAGAATAAAGAATAAAGAAATTCTTTTACATTCATCCTCAACATTTCATCCAAGATTCATTAAGTGTTTCTATGAACACAGAGTGCACCTGCTGCAGACACCCAGTTGTGTATTACTGGGTGTTATTTCATTTGTCCACAAATTTCCTACTGGGGTTTCTTTATGTGTCCCTCTCCCAGGGGTGTGAGAATCTCAATTATCTTTTAAGATTGGTGAAGAATTGTGTGTGTGTGTGAGGTGGGAGGAGACATCCTCCCTCCTGGTCATCATTTGTGGCATAGTCCTGTTTAATCTTATTTGTGATTACATCCATTTCTCCCTTAAAAACATCCACAGTTCATTTATCCTTTCTCAGCATATATGGAAAGCATCTGAAAAGACACTCTTCTAAAGATAGGTGGGAAATAACTGTTTTCCTTTATGCTGGCCATTTTGTGCTGAAAGCTGTTGGCAGGATGCTATTCAAGAAAAATGTTAGGAATTCTAGCGATAGTTTCCCCTCCTTTTTTTCAATTTATTTTATGTTTTGTTCCTGAGGACTTGGTATATCTCTCAAACCACTCAGTCTGCCCTAAGTATTGTGGCTTATTAGTTTTCCAAAATTTTGGGCCTTTCTGCCTGAATAAAATAATACAATGATATTGGGTAAAAGTGCTTAAGGATTTTTATCTTTATTTCTACTTCTTTAATTAATTTACTGGGGTTTTAGCAGCTGTGGAAGAATGTTTGTTTCCTGTAGCCTATTAGATATTATGGGGTGTTGGGAGCCTTACCAAAAAAAAATGAGAAATGGTACACATCTCTAATTTCACGTTTATTTGGTTGACTCCAAGTCCTCCATATTTTCAAAGAAAAATAGATATAAATACGAATAAAGCATTTAAAGGTTTGAAAACAATATTTTGCAAAAGATGGGGTGTGACAGGTCTGGGACTGTCTGCCAAATGTGGGTCCATACTATGGGTACATAATGAAACAGTTCTGCTCAATTAAATGTTTCTATACCCTAAACAGATGACCAAGAGAAGTAAGGGGCTTTGAAGGTCCCCAGAGGCAGATTTTGTCTGGCAAGTTGAGGCGTGTAATGATCAACAGCCTCCTCTCTGGGGGCCTTTAGAGGAATGTAGGGTTTCCTATTGATTATACAGGATATTGCTCTAGGCAGTTGCACTATGCCAAAGTTTAGGTGCCCATTTTTGGTGACCCTTTTGATCAAATACTGCATCCCTCCTGCTCCTGCTGTAAGGAGGAAGGGACAGGGACGGGATGCATGAAGTGGAGTTTTGTCTTTCACAGACAGTACTTTCAAGTATTTCCTTGGCACATGTCTTGCTCTCCATGGTATCAACCCCACCAAGTTGTGGGCTTGCATTGTCACACAATAGCTATGATACAGTGGGATGCAGGGATACACTGAGATTTGGGCATGAAGTGAGGAGCTAGGGTACAACTGAGAGTGAGTAGAGGACTTCCCTTCTAATTTTAAACCTATGTCTTTGTTGTCTTGCTAGATAGGATTGAGCAATCTTGGTGCTTCAGAGCCTCATGTTTTACCTCTCCCTTAGCTGGCTCACTGGGCTCTCCCTTGCAGCGTGGGAGGAGGATGCTTCTAGCCTATGATGGGGCTTGGCCTGTCCCCTGAAATCCCATAGCCATCAGCCCTGTCCTGCTCCTTTCATCCACCTGTGAAAAGCGAAGCAGACAGCTCCATATCCTTGGAGGCTGGCAAAGATGAGCCCCCTCCATGCTCCTCGGTTTCCACCAGGACAGTGGACCTCACGGCTCCCATGGCCTCGCCCAGTGCCTGGCAGCTACACTGGCTCTGGGGGGCTGCCGGGCTCTGCCTGGGGGCACAAATATTTCCTGGCACTCTGTCATTCCCATCTTGATCGGCACTGCTTCCAGGGAGGCCGCTTCTCCCTCCCTCCCCCCTCCAGCCTCTCTGCCATTCTCACTGCAAGCGCATCTTGTCCTTCATTTGAATAAAACCATCATTAAAACCATTCGGTTGCGTCAGCTATTAAACCACTTAATTCCAAAATCCATGCCATGGGTGATTTAGAAAGGATAATTAAAAAGCCAGAGAACAGTCTCTATGGTTTTTTTATTGTGAACTTCATCAGCCCAGAGTGCCGCTTGCCATCCGCGCTGCTAATAAAAGTCTTGATACACAAATTGAAATAGTGTTTTATAGGTGCCTGCTTTGCTTCCCCTCCTCTCCCCTAGTCTGTCAGAAAATGCTTCCTTGGATATAAATCACTATTTTATTTTGTTCTGAATGCAGATTTAGGGCTAGAATAAGAGTGGCCATGACATAACCAACAGAGAGAGAAAGGCAATGAAACAATCACCCAGCGGGAGCTGTGTGGCTCTTCACAGCTGGGTGTAAGACCAGCACTGGTTGTGTTGGGAGCTTAACACCCTCCTTCTGGTCAAAGTAAAGCTGTAGCAGGGCTTAGGAAGGAACCAGCTCTATCACAGCTCTGCTACTGTGACAGCAAATGCTGAACACAACCCCACCTCAGGGCTGGGACCCAGGGTTCAATCTCACCCTTGCCAGTCAAAACCAGAGATGACAGAACTCATATCTGCAAGTAAACTGGGCCAAATTCTGTGTTAATGTTTATTAATTCCAGAGTAACAATGCTGAGAGGAGAATGACTAAAACAAAGGGAGTCACAGCAGGATTAGTCTGGGGTTAATTTTTGGTTCTCATGCTGTCCTCCTGGCTAAAAAAAAAAGTGCTAGTACCATGCTAATGTTCCTTTTCGTAGACACTGCAGGAAACTTGCCTGTTCACATCCTGCAGTGTCTGAACAAGAACCTGGCCCAGATCGTATACGTTCTGCATCTCCATCTGTGCTGGTGGGTCAAATTGCTCTGTGAAAAGAGCTCTCCCATAGCTCTTCATATTCAGCTAAACCACCAAGAATCTTAAGAGCAAGGGATTTGGGTAGAACTCAGCTTTCCTTTTAATTAAAAGTGTGTGGACAAACACACACCTGAAACCCTTCCCCTCTTTCTGCAGGTGAAAAGGAGGGCGAGTTGGAGCAGTGAGCGGGACGAGCATTGCCCTCACTGCCAGAGCAGAGTGGGGAGATGTGCTAGAGCAGCGGGAGCGGGACCTGCCTCTCATACCTGGAGCGAACCTTAGCAGACAGAAGTCCCCAAAAAGAGCTTATCTAGCCCATAACAGAGATCCCCGACTGGGCTGTGTCCAGTGTGTGGGCCTTTGTGAAGACACTTTCTCCCGTGTTCTTCTCTCCGACCATTTGCCGTCACAGACAATTGCCAAGGCAGCGCTCCTCGCTGGACAGCATCAGCGGAGGTGTGTTTCCTTGCAGTTTCTACAACCATCTGGTTTTCTACTTCTCTCTCCCTTCCCTTTTCCTGTTGGCACTGCATCCTAAACTCCTAACCTCTTACACACATGCACATTTTTTTTTCACTTGCTGGGAGGTGCTGCACAATGAGATCCATGTAGTGAGAGTTCAGTTGCTGTATGTTGGAGCACCGCATATGCTAGCCAGTTTTCTCACCCACACCCCTCTCCGTGGGATTTCTCAACACACTTGCTTCCCAGCTCCTGCGCTCAACATGTGGTGCAAAGTGTAGGGGAATATCCGGGTCTGAGGCCCTGCAGTGTACAGGAGGACTCTTCCTGACTCGTATTAATATTGCTGCCTGTGAAATCTGTGGCATTTTGATTACTTTGGAGCTCCAGTGCCAAAATGTGTTTCTCTCTGCTTACCCATATGACTCTCCTTTCAGCTTTTTTGTCTTCACATGAAAGGGAGGGCAAAAAAATTCTTTTGATGTTTTTTGAGAATATTGCAAGATATTCTCAAGAAAACACCATTTCATTTGCTCAGGCTCTTGTTCATACAGGCTTTCATGACTTCCAGGATTGACTATTTTAATTTGTTCCTGGTGGTGTTCCAGATTGTTTGCTAAACTGGCTGCAGATGGTTTTGAATGTTGCTGCTGCCAGAATTGTTACTAGGACTTGATCTACAGATCATATTTCTCCAGTCTCACGTTCCCTCTACCCTGGTGCCTGTTAAGCAGCATATGGCTTTAAAATTCTTTTACTGACTTATAAAGCTTGCAGTGGCCCTGATTCTCTCTACCTTCCTGACCTTTTAACTCTTTACACCTTGGCTTAGGCCCATGGGTTGTCTGGTGTAAATGTCCACTGACAGTTCAGAACCAGTGTCCAGAAACCAGTATTGAGTATGGCTTTGAGTTTTGCTCCCTGTCATGCTTTTCTGTAACTTCAGTGAAGGGAGAGGATTCTATTTTGCTTCTGTTGCCTAATATTTAAATTATTATCCCAAACTTAGTGTTACATTTTCTACATAGATTTACACACACACAGAGGCATACACAGAGTCAACATATAAACAGTACACTGCTCCTTTAAAATTAAAAAGTGCCAACAAAAGCAGTTTGATTCCCAGCTGATGTACAAGAAAACTGATGTAATAAATTCTGGAGAGGCACTTTACAGCTACACTGGATGAAGAGGGAGAGTTCCTTTTATGTGCATGGTGTGAAAAAATTGGAAACACCACCTTCTTTTATTTGTGTGCCCTTCAAATACTCTGATTACTGAAGTTTGAGAGTGTCATTCTTAGCTTTCTATCAACTTTGTGGTGCCTCAGCTGAAAATCAGGCATGCAAAGTTCTGAGCTCCTCAGCTCAAGAAGGACAAGGAACTACTGGAGAGGGCCCAGCGCAGGGTCACTGAGATGATGAAGGGCCTGGAGCACCTTCCATATGAGGAAAGGCTGAGAGCTGGGTCTGTTTAGCCTGAAGAAGGGGAGGCTGAGGGGGGATCTTATCAATGTTTATCAATATCTGAAGGGTGGGTGTCAGGAAGATGGGGACAGGCTCTTCTCAGTGGTGTCCAGTGACAGGACTAGGGGCAATGGCCATGCACTGGAAAACAGAAGGTTCAGCCTGAGCATGAGGAAACCCTTCTTCCCTGTGAGGGTGACAGAGCATGGGAACAGGCTGCCCAGAGAGGTGGTGGAGTCTCCTTCTCTGGAGACTTTCAAAAGCTGCCTGGGCTTGTTCCTGTGTGATCTACTCCAGCTGATCCTGCTCTGGCAGCAGGGTTGGAGTAGATGATCTCTCAAGGTCCCTTCCAACCCCTTCCACTCTGAATCTGTGTGTAAAAACACTGTCTTACCTGGGTATATTTTGTCACACAGTATTTGGTTCCCTCCTATACTAGCTAGACACTGCTGTTGGTTTTCAAGTCTGTCAAATGCAGAATGAAGGGCAATAGAGGGAACTGGGTTCTTTTCACTTGTAACTGGATGTGCTTATAGAGTTTTTATTAATAGTAGTACAGCACCGATGCACAGCTGGAGAAATTTTGTATTTACAGAAATCTGTGGGAATTTTACAGCGACTTTGTTACAGCCAAGGTTTTAAAGAGTGAGGTTTAGAAGCAGCTTGGTTTGCTAAGGTTGGCAAGTGCATGGAAATATTTCTTGCTGTCAGTAACCTAAGCCAGGATTGCTCCTGAGATCACTGAGATGTAATCAGAGGGTGTCATAGTTTTAGAGCCCCTTTCAAGAGAAAACCTACCCTGCAAGACTAACCTCTGGCATTAATTTTACAAAGGCTAGTCCAGGGTGGATTCCGGTCCTCTTGCTAGCCTTCAGCCCTCTGGAGCAGAGATGTTTGTTTCCATCTGGAAGGGATTCAAAGTGCTCCCTTCTGCTCCTACCTCAATCTGCAAGACCAGACCAGGAACCCCAGTGCTTTCCACTCCTTTTGCCTTCACTGACTGCAATGAAGTTATTTCTGAGTAGATACATAACAGTTTCTTTTATATGAGTAGCTCTGACTTTACAGATCTCTTTTTCTTCTTAGCCTCCACAATCTGAGTCTCTTGGTGAGCTCTGGTATCTTTTGTATGTATTCCTTTTTATTCTGTCTTTCCACAAGCTCTCATCTGTTCTACTTTCCCTATGGGAAACCACACCAGCCTTTTTTCTTCTCTTGCATCTTCCAGAGTTGATCATAGCTGCATATTATATTATCCTGTAGAAATACAAAAAGGAAAACATTGAACTAAGAAAGAATGGAGAAAAAAGAAAAAAAGGAAAAAATAGAAAATTTGAAAATTTATCTCCACTGCTCTGTTAATCTGTGTTATGGCTTTTGCATTCTGGCTGCTTTGCTTTTGTATTGTTCTGTCAAAAAAAAAAAAGGAAGTAGAGGGAAGAAAGAATGGGCATATCAGCACTTCATAAAAATCCTTCTCTCAAGAGAATTATATATTTTATGGAAAAAGAAGTCAAAGTTCAGATTGCTTTTTGGAGCTTAGAATATATTAAGTTTATTCTATATGGTAAATTCGTCAAGGGAGAATTGCAGCGCCCTATAAAATGTTAGTGTCCTAGTAGAGTTTATGAAGTATATGGAAAGGAAGTGTAGCTATAAGGCAGGGAACTAAGACATAAGATATGGAAACTCATTAAAGTTCATGACAATTTACTGCTGTGACATAGAGGCCAAATGAGTTATGAAGTCCCCAGTTATGCAAGCAAGTCAGCCATACGTAGAAATTAGGAGTTACTTTTCTCCTATATGTACACTGTAACACTAATATGAGAACTTGGTACGAGTCTACAGTCAGTTTTTTAAACAAGATGTTGAGCAACTGGAAAAAAAGTGTAAAGGAAAATGAGGGGAAAAAGTATACAAATATGTGAGAGCTAGAGAAGTTACTTTGCCTTCACAAACGTGAAGCTCAGTGTGTTTATTCAAGTGAAAGAATGGATGTTGAAGTAATCTTTAATCAGCTATGGCCACAAGAGTTATGGCTGGAAGCTCAGGCCAGATGAAGTCAGAAATCATGAAACATACTCTGAGCAACAAGGGCAAGTAACTGCTGCAACACAATACCAAAAAAACAGTGCTATTGCCTAAACGAATCAATGTTTTTCTGGAAGACTTGTATTTACTCAACACAAGTTTTACTTTATTCACACATATTACTGAGCTCACTCAGTATGCGAAGACTGAATTGAAAAGTTGTACTCTGGGATGTGCAGAACAGACTTAAAAGATATGTTGGTCCATCCTGACATTAAACTTCAGCAACCTCAGAGATAACTTTCTAGATCAAGTCAGGTTTCTGTCACCCCCTGCTTCACACATAAAAGTGGAAGAACAGTCATGAGATACTATTTGTCTTTGCTTTTAAAAGGAATAAAAACACCAACGAATATGAATCTTGTTACAAACTAGTTAAAATGCATTTTAGCAAATCCTTTCCACTCCTTTGATTGAAGTTAAATGTTTTAACATTTCCAAATAAGGTC
Organism: Eurypyga helias; assembly: GCF_000690775.1. Taxonomy (NCBI): domain Eukaryota; kingdom Metazoa; phylum Chordata; class Aves; order Eurypygiformes; family Eurypygidae; genus Eurypyga; species Eurypyga helias. Next base: position 177,690 of record NW_010237618.1, on the reverse strand, counting down.
TAATTTTGGTTTGTTGACTTGAGCATTTTAATTGAGGAGTCAAGGGGACTCTGATTAGTTGTGGTAACTTTATTTCAAATGCAGCATTACCATATTTCCACTGTGGCTTGGGGTCTCCATCTCAACTGCATCTTGTCTGATGTTTCAGCTTCTGGAATGTCTATGGTGTAACTCAGTCAAGGAAGCTTTTGCAAAAAAACCTGAGGTATGTATTATCTGAACTAAACTTCCATGAGACATTGCTATGACTTTTGTGACCATAGGGTAAAGTTTAAACTATCTGAAGTGTTTTAACTAACCAAAATATTTCCCTTGGAGTCAGTGTTGCCTGGTGAAGACTCAGAAACTTTGAGGAATATTGTTAATAATCCGTTGCAGTAAAGTTCAGTTTTGCAGAAATGTATTTTCTATAAGAAAACATTCAAGGAAATTTCCTGAGTAGTTTTATTTAAGAACTAGAGAACCAGCTCTTAATTGAAAGGGCGAGAGTGCCAAAAATTAACACCCTCAGGGATAGCAAAACTGATTAAATATGTATCTAATGTTCTGTTTTTAATCCAAGGGAAACTGCATCAATGGCATACATGTTGTTTGTACTGTACTGTACTGTACATGTAAGTAAAACAACATGTTCTTTATGCTGGAGTCCCATTCCCTCAGGTTACTCTCATCGTGCTCACGGCACATAAGCACTGCTCTTTTCTCTGAGCAAGAAGACGTGCCAGCGGCGTGAGGGCTAGGAGCAACAATGATGAAAACACTGAAGTGGTCCTTGTGTGTGCCTGACTAATATCTAGGTTGTGAGCCATGAGCCAAGAGACCTGAGGTCTCTTTTGCAGGCGTGGTTATGGTTTCCATTGAATTCTCATGTGCTGCTCACTTTTACCCTCTTACAGTGCTGGCTCTGGTAGTGAAACTGTCAGGCCATGCTGACGCCACAAAAAGACATCCTCAGTTGACTTGTCCCTTCCTGGAGCTACGGCTGTTACAAACAGCCCCACTGGATGACTAAAATGGATGGTGTGGGATATTACAAATAGCAAAGTTCTGCTGCTGAAAAATCCAGCTTTTTTCAGAATCACATAATCACAGATTGGCTGGAGTTGGCAGGGACCTCTGTATGTCATCTGGTCCAACCCCACTTTGCACAAGGAGGGCCATCTAAAGGCAGTTGCCCAGGAACATATTTAGATGCCTTTTGAATATCTCCAAAGATGGACACTCCACAACCTCCCTGGGCAATCTGTGCCAGTGCTGAGTCACCATCACAGTGAAAAAATGTTTCCTTATTCTAAGAGGGAACCTCCTGTGTTTCACTTTGTGCCCATGGCCTCTGGTCCTGTCACTGGACACCACTGAAAAGAATCTGGCTCCCCTCTCTTTGCACACTCCTTTTCTGTACACATCCATAAGAACCCCCCTGAGTTTTCTCTTCTCCAGGCTAAATAGTCCCAGCTCTCTCAGCCTTTCCTCATAAGAGATATCCTCCAGTCCCTTAACCATCTTTGTGGCTCTTTGTTGGACTCTCCCAGCATAACCATGTCTCTCTTGTACTGGAGACCCCAAAACTGGACACAGGACTCCATGTGTGGCCTCACCAGTGCTGAGTGCAGGGGAAGGATCGCCTCCCTTGTCCTGCTGGCAGTGGCTTGCCTAATACAGCCCAGGATACCCACAGCCCACATTGTTAGCCTATGCTCAACTTCTGAAAGGCTGTTTTCCAGCTGGGTGGTCCCCAGCATATGGTAGAGCATGGACTTGTTCCACCCCAGAGGCAGGACTTCTTGCACTTGCCCTTGCTGAACTTCATGAGGACTTCCTTATAAACTATGTGTTACCACAAATTGCATTAAAACATAGCAGATAATTTAAAGAAAATAATTCTGATCTTCTATCAACACTTACTGTTTATGTATTCACCAACACCACTATCAGAGTCAGTAAAATGTCTTATGTTCTGCTTACTAGATCCACCTTTCCCAGAAAAGGTGCTTGTCACTGATCAAAAAACAAGGCCAGGCTGGATGAGGCTTTGAGCAACCTGGTCTAGTAGAAGGTGTCCCTGCCCATGGCAGGGGGGTTGGAACTAGATGGTCTTCCAACCAAGTCCCTTCCAACCCAAAACATTCTGTGATTCTAGGATTCTACTCTAACAATGTTGACAATCTAAAAATGTGGAGCTATTGACAATACCCTTAACACTGAAATAACATTTCCAAAGCATTCAAATCTTGCTGACAAGAGGAGAAAGCAAACATCTTGGATTTTATCCCTTGACTTACTACCATTGCTGCACATTCTGAGAGGCACAATGTGCCCTCTCTGAAAGCAAATCCACATCTCTGTAGTACAGACCTTTAACTTACTGACAGTGATCAGGTGGTCTATTGCAATACAGCCAGGTGAATTGAAGAGATATGGATCAAAGTTAAGATTTCCTTGGTAACTCTGGTTTCTCAATGGTTATAAATTTGTAGGAGGGGTTATAGCAATTTTGTTGTAATAACTGTAATATCAGTTGTCATAAAGCTCCTTAAGATACACCAAACTGCATAGTTTTTTTTTTCTTGAAGCATATTGCATATTTATTTGTGTGTGTGAGCATATAATGGGTTTTTTAATTAAATTTGTAAGATGACCATCTGATACAAACCAAGGTAGAGTACCACACTCTTACCTGGTACTCATTTCCTGGAAAGGCTGATGGATAATTGTAACTCTGGCAAATATATTTGCTTAGGTGACACTAAGGCTGAAAGCCATCTTTATAATCTGAAATGTTAAATACCAGTTAATAAAAAATTTTCTCATCCAAAAATCACATGTAAATGTAGGCAAAGGTTAAATCAAATCTGAACCTATTTTAGAGTACAGAAATGCAGAGCTGAGGTCATATCAAAATGACAATCCAGTTCCCCAAGAAAAAAGCAGAAATTCTGAGAAAAACTCATCCATCCATAACAAGCAGGTTCTTCTCATCAGTGAACACAAAACCAGAGAGGCAGAAAAGACCAGCAAAGCATTAGTTTTCTTTTATCACTAATTTGTAGAGGACTAATTGGAGAGCACTGGTGACAGTAAGCAACAAATGCGCGGTGTTTATGTAAAGTAATCCAGCAAAATGGTCAAAGACATGCCAAATCATTTACAGGAGGCTTTCGGCAGGTCAAAGGGTTTCAGAGTGGCTTTGCCAATGCACAGCTAAGCTCTGCTGGAGGCGTTGCGTGTAACTGATTTTCAGCGACTGATCTTGGTCTCCACATACAAAAATAGTGGTAATCATATCTGTCTGCATAAAAACGTTAGGTTTCTGGGTGTTGCTATCTCTCAAAGCGTTAGGAACATGGAGGTGAAGCTTCTCTTGGGAATGCCAAATACAATGTCTAGCAAATAAATGCATGATTTCCTCTCATATAGACACCTTTAGAATATGGTATAGAGTTAATAAATCTTGTAGCCACTATAAATTAATAATTGGAAAAGGAAGGAAACCTCTTGAATAGCAACATTAGAAGAAAGATAAACATAACCATTCTCTAGAGTGGGATGTGGACAGGTAGCACACCTCTGATCTGCAATGCCAAAGACATGCCTAAGGCAGGAAGCGGAAGAGCTGCAGTGATAGGCACTTGTTTCCAGATCTGCTCCTGGATTAGATTAGGACTGCCGTATTTGTGACAAGGGTTTCCTGGCCAGAAATATGTGTGCTTGCACTACCCAGATGGCCTACACATGGACTGGAAGTGCATCCCATCCTCAGCATGTCTGATGTACTTTGCATGTGCTACGCAGCTGTGCGCACACAGTCAGATGGATCGAGTACACACTGCATTTACACTGTCATCTCTACAGTCTATAAACTACTGGGGGAACCAAGCATATGGCACATGTACACAACACAGGATTCTTGGTTGGTCTTGGACTTCCTACATGCTAAGATGCAGCGTGGGGGTAAAAAGAGGACATGCCTGGGACAACCCAGACAAACAGAGAACATTCTTTCTTACATATGATTTAACCCAAAGGTGATTTTGTAGAAGTTGGAAGATATCTGTTGTGGATTTACAGGCTGGGACACAGACAGTATGAGAAAAACAGTGCTTTGTTCATCCAGTGAAAGAAAGAAAGTGTTTAATATATGACTCCTGGACCAAGCTGAGAATGAAAGCATATCAAAGCAAAAATGCACCATTCAAGCAATGCAACATAGCTCCCAGATGCATAAACCTTTGGAGTAAAATAAAACCACATGATCCCCATTCATAAAAGCAGCCTTTGGTGGCATTTGCTCTGCCTTTGACTTGCAAACATTCAAGTGTGAAAGCTTTTGTTCATGAGAATATCTGCAGAGTTATGAATACTCCTACACATACACTGCTGGTATTATATGTATGTATACATATGTAAACCTCTGTGTAAATAGGCATCTACTATAGTGACTATCTTGAATGCTTCTCTTCATTCTGGGGGTCAGGAAGCAGACTGTATGTGGTTTTGACGACCAAATGCAGAGCTGGAAGAACAGAGCAGATAAGCAGTTCATATAAACTGCCATTATACAGAATTATTTGAAGAAATGTGTGAAAATCAATTCCGTACTTTGGTAGAGCACTGTATGGGAAAGAGAACATAATGGAGATGATACATTGCTCATAGTGATAGATGTGCATGGTATTCAGCTGTGTGCAAGTTAAAATTTTATTGTGCACAGGGAAAGATGCTCGAAAGATTTACAGAAAGGAAATTCACAATAAAAATGCAGTGAGCATTTTTGCCAATTACAGAACCTTGTGCAGAACGTTTCTTTCCCTTGTCATTTCAATTCAAGACCTAAATGTTATTCACTGACACGCAAACTAACAATGACATTTTAAAGCTTGCACAGTGCACATGCATCCAGCTCCCCTAGGAAAAGTCAGGCAAACACCTGACGCCTGCTGGGAATTTCGCTGTGGGTGCCAGACAGCTGCTGCCCATCAGTGTTTCCAGGTGTGCTTATTCGGTTGGGAGGTCGCTCCAGCTGCAGACACAGTCATAGCAGGGACCCAGGCAGGCTGGAGAGACAGAGGACATGCTCAAATTTTGCTGCTTGGGCTGCCTTGGTTTTGCCCTGATTTAGAGCACCTGGCTTGTTGCAGGATGCAGATGTTGGCTCTGTTGCCCAAGAACCAGCACTTCATTCCCTTTATAATGAGCACTGTGACCTGGGGGAGTTATTAAAATCTCTGGTTCAAAAGAGTTTAGTTTTCCTCTCTTTTTGTTTCTCAGCTGACAGTCTAAAGTTCACAGAGTAGTAGAAGGAGTATATAGAAATTAAAAATTTAATTTTCAAACTCCTGTGAGTCAAATCTAATTGACAATTTGAATTATAGCCTGCGCTGTTCTTCGTTTCATTTTTCTTTGGGGAAATCCCTGGTTATAGTCTTGCTTTGTCCTTTACTATAATTTTACAAGCCTATATTTAAAAATTATTCTGAAGTAACTTCTAGAGTCAGAAGCAATTTTAGGACTACTGCAGTGTGATGTGAGACCAGGCGATATTCAAAATTGAAGAGATTATACCTTACTCAGGAGACTAGGTACTTTTTTTAAGACCATCAATTTAATTAAAAAACACGGGCACTATATTAGCAGCAAGCTTATGGATCACCATATGCCAGTCAAACATAATGAAATACATGCAAATGTTAGATGGCATATTCTTTTGTCTCTGAAATTAGCAATCTCAGTGAACACTTTCCACACAGTGTGTGGGGATTTACTTATTTATTTGGCTTTATATTAAAAAAGTGCCTATCCAAGTGTGTACCTTTTGAATTACAAGAAAGGTTATAAATAATCCATTGGCAACAATGCTTTCTTTATAGCTTATAGTATGGTATTCACACCTTCCATCAGGGATGTCTGCTTCCTTCACAGCACTGACATCGAGTCGAGGTGCCCTCTTTTCTGTAAACACATTTTTTCCTTTGGAGTTTATTTGCATTGAAGGGGAAAAAAGTCATGAAATTGAAGCCCTGGAGAAAATCACTTATGCTCAAGAAACACACTTCAACCTTTCTGTCTGAACAGGTTTGTTTTCTTTTCCAACTTCATTCTTCATCACTGTCACCCATCCACTCGGCCCTTTGTATTTGGGAAGTCAGGGGATGGGAGCACATTTGTTTCTTGCATCCCTGCTACCGTTGGGAGCTGTAGTAGAAAATGGAAAGCCATGATGTAACAGTTCCCATGACTATGTGTCTCTGGGAATCTTAATAAAAACAAACTGAATTTAAGTAAGGGACAACCTCACAACTGAGAAATCTGCAAATACCACAACATGTATTGGGGAAAAAAATCCAGGGTGTGAATCTGATATAAGGAAAACTGCAGAAATAGTCTTTCTGTTTTATATATCCTAAAAGAAGAAAAGTTCTTAAGGATGTCATTAGTATATGACATTAAGTTTATGTCAAGGAGAAAGAATTCTACAGTTCTTTTGTCCTATAGAAATACAATTTTAATACTACTGCAAGGTCTTTGTGGAGTTCTGTTGACACTATGTTTGGTACATCATCTTAAATTGGAACAGCTCTGTCTAAAGATACTATTTCTATTACACAGGATCATCAGCAGTTCTGTAATGACCAAAATAATGCAGTTTAAAAGGTTCCCATGTGAGGAAATTATTTTTTAAACTAATATATCAGAATAATTTCCTTTACTTTTTTTTCATCATTAATATGAGCATTCTTTGCTCAATTATTGTGTTTGATAGTACTCTCATCTTACCATGGAGACATGCTGTCATATTCTGATTAAGGTCTATCCATTCAAATACATTCTGGTATCAGTGGTAATCAAAGTATTTCCAAAGATGGTAAGTTCTAAAGGCATCTATAAAAGCAAGCCCAATGTTACTTTCAAAGGCCACTTGTCACATCCATTTTAAAATTATTATCTAAATTATTTTATTTTATCTATCATCTATCAAAATAGCCCTGGTTTATTTTGATTAGCATTAAACTAAAAATAAAACATCATCTTTATTAAATGTCTTCACTTTCCTAACACCTGTAATACTATGTATACAGAAAATTTGTTGCACTTGTAAAGTGCTCTTGGGGACTATCATCTAATAAATAATTTTTTTCATAACCAAAATTAGTATTGTTTGTGCTAAGTTATATAGAAAAAGAGAAATTACATCTGACAAAGGGTAGTGATAAAATATACACTTTTCCTATGGTTGAACCACAGGATGTCACTGTTTCTCTTTCACAAGAAACAAGCTTCAGATGTAAAAGTAGACCAGATTCTTCTTAAAATGACAGAAATCCACAGAAATGACATAAAAAGCACAGAAATTAAGTCACACGTTTCCTTTTGTATGTGTGAGTCAACCTAGGCAATGTGTTGCCTATGTAGAATAACAATTTAATATTCAATTCAGTCTCATAATGTACCCAGATTGATATATTTTTGGTACATCCCTCCAGACAGAACTGACACATATCAATATGTCCCATATTGCATAAAGAGTCAGGCAGAGCTGAATAGAGTTCAAGAGAAAGTTAATGTAAGACATTAAAACTTCTTGTAGCCTTCCCTATTTAGCACTGAATTTCTAAAATTTAGCACCCTTCTCTACCACAAACCTGGATCTTGACAAACACATGCTGTTTCTTGAGATTTAAGATGATCCCTCTACAAGATCCTTGGTTGTCTTCATACCTAGGATTGCCCCATCTTAGATGCCCCAGTGGGATGCTGGAAACTAGCTTAAAGAGGCTGTAAATTGTCGGTGTGCTTCAGGCAGTATTTCTTAGGAGTCTCCAAGATTGCTTTGCTGAACAAAGCCCTTTTCACACATTTATCTTGATGCTTCCTTTTACGCATGGAAGTCTTTCCTCACTGAAGTACATGAGGGAACTCCCTCACTCTTTTCAAATCACATTCCAAAGTACCTTGTCCAGACCTCTGGTAGTATTGACCTACCAGTTCACACAAGCCAAAATGCTGCCAATTTACTTACTGTTAGAGGTTGAGTCCACTTTTAGCTTTCTTGAACTTCCTTGGGCGGCGGTCTTGTTCTTTCTGAATTTTTTCTCTGTCCTGAGCATAGTGCTTTCACATGATAATGAAGCCCTTGTATTAGTGTCATAGATTTTTCTCATACCATAAGGCCTAGTGGCATAGGTTTTAAGAAATATTGTGTGTGGGAGACAACTGCTCCCTGTTTTTCCTGGAATGGCTTGTGTAAAATGGAGGCATTTTGGCACACGTTACTCACCTCTCTGATTTCTATCCTCTGCTTCTCACAACTTCAGTTAAAGGGACTCTTCTAGTCTCATCCCTTTTGTGGGATGACATGTGAAATATATGGAAAATGTGTAGGAAGATTTTTCACGATCGCCAATTTCATCCTTGCAACCCACCGAGATCTTGAACTGAATCACACCCCATATTCTACGTCTGAAATAATTCCCATGCTATTCTTTAAAATGGCAGCCAGGAGTCAGTGAGAGGTGGGTGCAGCAACATGAAACAGAAGAGAGTGCAGTACCTGCAGAAATGTTCTTTCTGAAGTCAAGGACTAGATCATCTGGCATCTCTGAAGTCTCCCTATCACCGAGGAGCTCCTAAAAATAATTATGCTTTTAATCTTTCTTATAAACAATGAGGGTACTTTGCATGAATCAGTCTCACTGGTTCTCCTTCCAAAAAAAGTGAGTAGCTATCAGTTTGGGGTGAGGGATTGTGTGGTGGTTAGCGAGACATATGGTGTGCAGCATAAGGACCATACTGGATGCAATTGAAGGCAGTAGCAAAATTCCCACCCACATCAGCAGATCCAAACCTGCCCCATAAACAGTTTCTTTATTTGACAAACCATGGTATAAATGACTTTCTGTTTTATATATGGACTTTAAAGAGGAATTACGAATGCCACTGAGATCTCCCATGCCAATGGCATCCTCATTGCCATAGGAACTAATGTACTTGAAAGGTGGGAGATTAGGAAGGGTTTGTAGGACAGGTTCATAAACCAAGTACATGGTGACAAGCATTTCCTAGAAAAATTCCCACTATTTTGGTGTAGGTTTAGCTGAATTAGGCAGAGGTGTCCATAGCGGGAGGATAGGGTTGTGGTATTTCACCTGTTGATGCGAACTGGGCGGATGACACATTTATTCCTTGAGTTCCCTGTTTCTACAAACTGCAGTGAAAACTGTCTCCAAACACTAAATCTATGCTCCCACTAGATCAGCTTTTGCTACTCCTGTAGAGAAACGGGGAGTCTGGCAGCAGTGTGGCCAGGCAGGTTTTTCAATAGGCTCAGCAAGGTTAAACATGAAGCAGCAGAAAGGAAGATGCAGCGGCATGGATATCTGCATAAGCTACCAGCTAAACACTCTTCTTGTATGACAAAATGTAGCCCCTGGCCTTCGCTGCAGTATTACTGGGTTAAAACACGGCAACTTTGCTGCAGTCATACCTTTGGGTGTAGTAGTAAGTTGCGCGGTGACAGCACTTTCATTGGAGCTGCTCTCCATACAGACCGTTGGCAGAATATGCAAACAAACACACCAACAACCCTAATTCACCACAGACAATGGAGTTATGGTAGTAATTTTTTTTTTTTTTTTGCCTTTTATGGACCATGTGTCAAATTTTACTTTGCTCTGAATGGAAAAGAAAGGGGAGATCCTATTAGAGAGAAGACAGACAATGTAGGGAGAGTGAGTGAGTTACAAAGGTCTCCAGTGTCTTCTTTATAGCTTTATTGATTTTTTTTTCTAATTTTTATTTCATTTTAAATTAATAAAAATAATTTGTAGACCCTAGGACCCTCAAGGATACTGAAGCCTGCAGCAAATTTAAGCATACTTACCACTTCAAAGTGAACTGGTTTTTCTCTTACAGCAGCCTAATTAGCATTTCAGGGGGAAAAATTCAGGGTGTTTCTCACCCGATATGAGCGTGGAGGAAATGTACTTGGCTTTCAGCAGAAATAAGGTGGTTTTGAAATGTTACCTTTTTTATACAGACTTGTTCCCTTTAATGTCTTCTCAATCCTCTGTTGTCCAGACAGTCACATCTTCAGTCAATACTGAACTGCAGCATTCAAAATCTTTCCAAATTTGGACAGATGGATACTCTGAGGGCTTTCAGATTCAATGAGTTCTGGTTTTGGTAATCTTAAGGATTTGTGGAAAGCTGTTCTGATTTGAAGGGACAATTATTATAGTTTGGGTTTTTTTACGTGATATGGCAGCAGTAGCAGATCCCAGCATAGATCTGTGCCATGTATCTCTCTGTGAGATCAGACGATAGTAGATAAGAAGTCCTCATCAGTAAGAGAGTATCTGAAGCCCTGTATTTAGTGCTTTCTGCATCGTTTACATATTGTTCTGGCTGTGGAACAAATTAAGTGCTTGGATTGAAAATCCTTAATTTAACTCATAGTCTAGCTGAGAGTGATGACTGGAAAGAAGATTTCATGGGGGTTTAAGTGCCAGAAATTGGAGGGTTGAATCCCTTTTTGTGCAGCTGGAGCAGTAGTACCAACCCATGGAGGCCACAGGTGCTTGATTACTGACTCCTTGGGGAGATCTGCCAGAACTTTGGAGACAGAAAATTTCTTTGGCACTGATGGTATGTCAGTGTCAGACATGCAGTAGCCTCAGTACCTCAGGCACCTCTGGGACAAAACAGCAAATGAGGGGAGTGAGTCTAAAGGAGTAGAGATGGGTGCCAAGTCCCTTCATGACTCCACCTATAACGGAAAATTTAATGAATAATTATTCCTAACTCCTTTTCTACAATATCAGGACTATATTGGATCAGTAAGTTGGGCCTTTAAAAAGTGATTCCTATTGAATCTGTCTGAACAGCTGAAAAGTATCATTTGTGTCGCGATGAACGAAATCAGTTCTAAACTGGAGACAATTGGGAACAAGAAGGCAGTGAACACCTTGGTGCACTTCAAAACCCATGGTGAAGCCACATCAACAGTTTCTCATATTTCTCTCCACCAAGAAGTGCACAGGCTACATTTCTGAAGATCAGAGCTTCACAGGCTTCCTGAAATAAACAGTGCAGAAGGGGAGAAAACGGGTGGCTGGAGACTAATGTCCTTCTTGCTTAAGCTAGCAAGTCTCATTATGATTTTGCATAACTTTCAGCTACCTCTGAACAAAGTTCAGCACTCAGTGATATTGTGCTCATTTATTTTATGGGCTAGATCTCTATGGTCTCATAAAGCAAGGACTGGATAATGCTTATTCTTAGATTTATTGTATTTCATTTTCTAATACAAATGTACAAGAAAATACATCTACTACTCCAGGATTCTTTGTTACAAATCTAAAATAAAATCAACCTAAAACCCAAATAATTTCAACAATCAGCAGAAAATATCTTTTATTCATTCTTTCAAGTCCTTCCCTGCAACGACCCCGAAGTCTTTAAAGGCAAGCAGTGCCCTGGGAAGATCACTGAATCCTATGGGGTTTTTTTGACCAAGTGGAGGAAGTAGGTTCAAAGGAGAAGGCTTCCCACAGAGAACATATTATTTTATGATCATCTGAACTACTGGAGTCAGAGCTTCTACTAAGCTGTGTGTTGAGACTGACTTTGGTGTCTGGGAAGGTGTTATTTTTATTGATATTTGGGGCCAAGTTTTTTTTTTGTTTGTTTGTTATGGCTTGTTTGGGTTTTTGTTTGTTTGTTTGTTTAATTCAACCCCTCCTCCCACCCTAACAAGAGAATCATGAAGTCTCTCTACAGAGTAGATTCTTTGATTGCTTTCACATGAGTGTCTCATAGGGTCTCTCCTTAGCTGCTCATATTCTTTAAAGATGCTAATTACCTTTGAAACATCTGCATTTGTGTCCAATTTGGTTTAATTGATCCAGAAGGGTCAAAACCTTTGTGTCTGTGTGGGAAGCTGGATTTGCAAAACACCTGCAGACTCTAGTTCAGGAATCCTGATTCTTTAATGATCCCCATTTCAAACTGATAAGTCTGACCAGGCTCTGCTGATCTTATTATCCCACAAGTGTGGGAACTCCCCTGTACAACAAGCATGGTATGACTGTGTCATAGCTTGATGAGCTATCCAGAAACAAAGTGAGATGTAACTCACAAATAGGATCATTTTACGCAAGAACCCAAGTTTGCTCTCACTCCCATTCACTCCCTTTGCCCAGTTGTAGTACCAAAGCTGAATTCAAAGTTGGCTCTGCCAGGGATCCCATCACTAGTGCTTCCCTTGACTAAATTGTTTCCTTTCCCATGGGGCAAAGTATTCAGTAACTCAGACTGTGCAAGATCCTTCCTTGTCATGTACAGGTGTTGTCTTCCTTTCACACTTGTCTCAAGACCATCATTTAAAAAAATACTGCTGACTTCATGAACAGCCAAACAGAAGTCGTTTTTCCACTTTCCAACCTCTCCTGCCCAAAAGATCTAACACCAAGGTTGGGACAGGTACCACCACCTGGCTTCCCTCATGGTGTAGCACTGGCTTATGACTGGTCATTGGAATTTGACGCTACATTGTGAACGGTTTATTTTTGTGTGAGACACAAAAACAAGAAAATACTGGAAAAGTGGCAAATGGCCAAATGGAAAGAGGAGGTGAACACTGGGGAAATCACCTTAGGGCTGAGCATAGCAGTTCCGTGCTCTTAAAACTGCATGCAGTCCAGAGTGACTTGTTTTGAAGCACTTAAAAATGCAACTGAGCTGAAATTGCTGAACAAAACATGTTATAATGAGCGTGGGTGTTTCACTGAAGTGAGAGACATGTTGCACTCTGTTTTGTCTCCTGACTAATGCCACAGTCTAAGGGACAGGCATCACATCAAACAGATGAGAACAAGAAAACTCAGTGGCAACCCCCAGTCACCCCAGCTGTGCTGTCTTGGCTCCGTTCTGAACATGGTGATCACAGGCTGGCAGAGCTGTTGTAGAAAATGAGGTCTGGAACATTTTAAAACATTTTTGAGTGAATTCTGTTTATTAAACACCACTGAGACCTTTTATATTAATTTTCAATCCTTTCAATAACTTGTTTTCCAACAGCACTAAATCACCCACCTCTTCTTCAGATTTAATTAGGCCATCAATTAGGTAAATCACATCTGCTTGTCCTTTTCACCATGGTTCCCCATGTACAGTAGCTCTGGATTTTTTAGAGCATACATCCACGTTGGCAAGGCGAGGTTGGCATTGCTCCCACTGCTATTGCCACCCACCCTCTGTTTTCCCAAGGGTGCACGCAGATGCAGCAGGATTGAGGATCACTTGTGCTGCAAATGAGTTGGGTTTGAACAAGGGAGTTACTCTTGGCTGAAAACCCCTTAGTATACGCAAGTATAAACAAAATCAGCAATAAACGTGATCGGTTTGCATGACTGTGTACTTAGACTAATGATGAAATAGTTGCCTGGGCTTAAACGGCTGCCAATTGCTGTCACTCTGCATATTCCATCGTGTGTACAACTTTTACACTGTTTTCCAAGAGGATGCAGGTGTGGACTCACACCTGGCATGTTAGGAGGGCTTACCTCCTTTGCCTTGGAGGCCCACCACGATGCTGGCTGGCAGACGACGTCTCACAAACAGTTCTCTCTGGTTTCTCAGTCACACGTGCCGTGCACAGGGTGCTGGGGACGTCCTTGCAGAGCAGGCACTCAGTCCTGCCTGCAGCCCGGCTGCAACTCGCTCTTGCTCTCAATCTCAACTGATTACTTCCCTTGTTCACAATGGGGATGAGCCCACCCAGGGTCCTTCATCAGTTTATTAGTCTAGACTGGCCTTACACTTAAACACTTAAACACTTGTTGGTGTAGGTGGTATCAAGAGATATTCTCCTGGGCTGAATCTCTTTCACTTATCAGATGGCTTTCAATTCAGTACCTCACTAATTCATCTTTCTTATGTTACTGGACATAGGTGAGGAAAGAACATTTAAGTGGGTAGAAGTTGCAAAATCTACACCTTAGATGTACCTTAGGTGGCAATAGCAGTGGGAGCAATGCCAACCCTGATTACTTCCCTTGTTCACAATGGGGATGAGCCCACCCAGGGTCCTTCATCAGTTTATTAGTCTAGACTGGCCTTACACTTAAACACTTAAACACTTGTTGGTGTAGGTGGTATCAAGAGATATTCTCCTGGGCTGAATCTCTTTCACTTATCAGATGGCTTTCAATTCAGTACCTCACTAATTCATCTTTCTTATGTTACTGGACATAGGTGAGGAAAGAACATTTAAGTGGGTAGAAGTTGCAAAATCTAGCTTCGATGTTATAGGTCCTAAGTCTTCTCTTCTGAGCTCCTTACAGAGTCACTGACATTAAGAAAACGTAAGTATGGAGTGGATGTAAACCACTGGTAGTCAAAACTCCCCCCTCAGAAAGAAATGTGCTTATTACACTTCCCACACTTGGAAATTACTCATCTGAGATGAAAGGCAGTGTATAATTGGTCCTTCATAGTTAATTTCCTTGTGGAACATAATAATAGTGTGCATATTACTGAAGAAGGCAAATTTTACAAGTATTCCTTTAACAATTTAAAACAGTTGGATGAAACATTTTAAAATTATATTAGATTTTTTAAATTTTAAAAAAGTTTCAAATTTTAGCATTCAAAGCTTTAAAAATTACTATATTAATATTGCATTTAAGATTATTTTTCTGCTAAATCCAACTCATTTGATGAACAGGATCAGATGCTCTGGAGTACAGTTTTGAAGTGAAGGAGGATGCCTTTAGGTGGAAGATCCTTGTTAAAGAATTTGGGAATCTTATTCAGTAGGTTGCAGGTAAAGAAATTACTTCACCATTGCTTTAATGAAATGCAAGTTTAGAGAGCTGAATCCTAAATCTATGGCACAAGATTCCTCTGTGATGCTAAGCAAGTTGTGTAAAACCTGATTTTCCTCTGAGGCTCACCAACTTGTCTGTTCCCCATTTCCTGGACTCCCAATACAAGTTTCTGAAGGTCAGGTTAACGGACTTGCCAAGTGCCAATTTCTCTCTCTAAAAGAATAACACACATATGATATATATCAGTCACATCACTCCATCATCTTCTGGAAAGCAGCAAGAGATACTGCCATGAGGGAATGAGCTTCACTGGGAGCTGCAGTATACTAATGGTCCCAGGGGGCATGGCAGCATAATTTTGGTAATTAGAATCATAGAATCATAGGTTTGGGTTGGAAGTGACTTTTAAAGGGTCCAACCTCCCTGCAATGGGCATGGATGTCTTCAATTAGGTCAGTTTGCTGAGACCCCCATCAAACCTGACCTAGAATGTTTCCAGGGATGGGGCATCTACCACCTCTCTGGGCAACCTGTGCCACTACCTCACCACCCTCGTAAAAAAATTCTTCCTGATGTTTAATCTTGTTCTAACTTCTTTTAGTTTAAAACAATTCTCCTTGTCCTATCACAACAGGCCCTACTAAGAAGTTTGTCCCCATCTTCCTTGTAGGCCCCCTTAAATACTGAAAGGCCACAATAAGGTCTCCCCAGACCCTTCTCTTCTCCAGGCTGAACAACCCCAACACTCAGCTTTTCTTCATACGAGAGATGCTCTCTCTGCGTGATTGTTTTTCTGACCCTCTTCTGGTCTCGCTCCAATAGTCGATATACTTCTTATGTTGGGGCATATTTAAGGAAGCTGAACTAGTTTAAAGGTTTCCACCTTCTTCCCACCAGTCTCTCATCCTCATCTGTCTATGCCCTTGCCCTCACCTGTGCTGATGCAACAGGCTGTCAAAGAATGATGTCAAACAAATCAGGAGAAGGATTCAGGACAAAACACACACACACAAAGCTTCCTTAAAATATATTTTTTAATGATTTTAAACTCATGTTCTTCCCATGGGTCCCAAGCTGGGAGCATTGGCTTCAGCATAATCAATGTCACAACCACAGAGATGCCTTCTGTATTGCCATTCTCATAGCCTCTGCCATTCTCAACCATTAAATGCCTTCTTGTGGTCATGTATGTGACAAAATCCTCCAAGAATTATCACTTCCATCTAGTATTAAAAATATCTACAGTAATAATGGGATAAATCAGGGCTCTGCATAATATTCACAGAAGTACTAGTCTGTTGTAACATTCTTCCTTCACTATGTCCAAGTCTTTTTCATCCCCTGCCTCAGTATTTACTTTCCAAATGCTAGAAGTTATGAGTTGCACAAAACCAAAATGTTTCTCCAGCCCAGCTGCCTGAATTCTCCAGAGGTTTTTTCCTGGCCTTTCTCAGCTGCAGAAGGGAAGACTGCCTCTTCTTTAAATTCCCAGATGAGTCATGATAAAAATAGTGTGGCACTTGTATTTGTGCTAATGCACCTGCAGTATCATCTGTCTCCCAGCTATGAGGCTGCACATTTCTGCACTTATCTGTGCATAAGTTAAAATGCCGATAACTCTCTGCCAGCATAAAACATGCCTGCAACTCTGCAAGCTCTGCAGAAACTGTGCTGAGCGACAGGAGCAAGTGTATGTCCCGAACAGTCCTGAGTGATGGGAAGTTCATTCAACACTGAACAAGTTATTTAGATTCAAATGATCAGATTTAGATTTAAAATAATGACAATTTAAAATTTTTTAGACCATTTTCCAAAATATTTTTATGTTCATATAATATCAGTTCCACATTAATTAAGTTTCAGTTATTCTTCGCTTTTGATTGCAACTATTTTCTTCTAGATCTCATTTGTCAGTGTTAGTGCTAGTTTCATCTCTAATAAAAGTATTTAATTATGATTTTTTAACATTTTAAATGAATTTTCAGTCTACTGTGCTACAATAAGACATCAACAATTAATATGTTTATTTAAAATTAAGAAATACCTAGTTGCTGAATTTTGTATTTGGTTTGATTCTGTCTAGTCAGTGGTACCACTTCACGCTGTTCTGGTCTTCCTCCCATCCCCACAGGGCTCAGCTTGCCGGTTGTGGTTCTGTTCTGGTTGTGGGCTCATTACCAAACGGCATAGCTTTCATTTCTAATACACAGTTTTTGCTTCTAGTGCTACTTCTTGCTAACTTAAATGACCTCCTGGTCTGGGACATATTCTGAGAACATTTTCAAAAACACCATGAGGTAATTTGGAGTTTAAACATAATGGAAAATAAAAAAAGTGTTGGACAGTTTTGAAAATTCACTTCCTGCTTTATCTTCTAGGTAATCTTACTGCTTTCTTTGATGTCTTTGATGTCCAGTTATTGAATCTTGATGCATGAAGCGTAAGTGGGTGGGGAGACACTCAACTGGTGGATTCAGTAAGTAAAAACTCAGAGGGGAGAAAAAAAACCAAACACCCAACCAAAAGCAGTTTTGGTGCACTTTAAATGTATGTCACGATCTCACAATCTCTTCCAAGTTAACAAATTGCATTTTAGAACTGTGTTTGGTAATTATTGCATTCATACCTCTGAAGTAAGACCCAGGCATTATGGTTGGTTGGAATTCATCTGAATAAATAGCAGTTTGCCACATTCTTAACAAAAACATTATTCATTACAACTATTACGTATTAACAGCACTGAATAACATTTGGCAATTGCTTTGGGTATACATTTCTAAAAGGTCCATAGACGCATACAAATTGCTCAGTGCGTTAATATAAAACAGGGGCAGTAATGAAATAGCAGAGTGAGCATTAAGCTCCAGGACTGCAGTTTTATTCTGCAAAATGTTCCTCTTGCAATTTGTAAACATCTTAGAAACTTGAATGTTTTTAAGCTATTTAATGATTGTTAGTCATAAGACTTGATTTGTATTTGCTGCAGGACCCGCCTGCCACTTTCCTTCTGCATTAGTCGCAGTCTGACTTGGTCAAATGATTTTCAGGCTTGACAGCAATAGCTCCTAAGGTCTTTAGACTTCTTTAAACACAGATTCCTGCAGGCAGTTATCATAAAAAGATGCTTTGATTAAAGTAGCCAAATGGATGCTATGGCTTGTCGTGCTGACTGGTAGGGCAGTAGGATATGCATAGACACAATGTGAGACTTTCTTGGCATCTTCTTAAAAAAAAAAGTCATGTCTTCAAATCATATGTGACCTGCCCTTGTGCATGGCTCTGGATTGCATGAAAAGGAGAAGACACTTGTAATGAGCCAGTAAATGACTACTCTTACAAGAAGCTTATGTTTTATCCCACTCTGAAGAACTGTAGCCAGGAAGAAAGCAGTTTTTTTCTGTAGGTACAAAATTTCCTTTATCATACACAAGCATAATTTCATAAAAAAAAAAAAAAAGAAGAAGAAATAAAGGAGACTCTAACAAAAGAATTTATGGGATCTCATTGTAAAATCTGAACACTTCTGGACCTCTAAAGAATATATGAACAGTACTATGAGATAGTTCTACTGTCCCAAAGAACAGAAAAAGCTAGATGTACCTCTTCAAAGGTATTGGAAATGCATAACTACTATATCAGTCTAAATTACTTGCTCGAGATCTTGCAGAAAGTCTCTGAACAAGCAAGAAGCTGAATTTTGCTACCTCAGGTTCTAGTTTTATGACTTATGACTCCAGTCCAACCACTGAAATCTGCACATAATCTATTAACCAAATAAAGGCTCCTTCCTTTATTGAAATCCAAATTCTTTCCAAAGCATCTGCTTCCAGTTCTGTCAGCAATCTGGAGGATACATTGTAGCTACTTGAATGTAGAAATAAGGTTCAAGAGTCATAGATTTGTATACATGTTACCCATCACTGTGACAATGTATAGGAAATGAATCTGTAACAGGGCCAACTTTAAAAGTTTGAAAGAACAATATATTTCTATAAAGGGAGAGGACTACAGTGTTTCTTCTTGTGTTATCCATGGAAAAATATTTTATAGAAAGTTAATACTTCACCTGATTTCTGTTTCACTGATATGAGATGATACTTTGAGGGAAAGGAAGGGCTAAAGGAAAGGAATGTGAAAGAAAAGTATAACTGCAGCCAATTATTTCTTGTGTTCTGGGGGATGATGGCCTGTGGTCACACACTTGTAGAAATGTATTTGCGAGAACAAAAAGGCCAAGAAAGAAATCTGAACAGAGAGTGTTTCTTCTGGTGTTTGTGATGGTCTTTCTGCTATCTCTTAGACTGCTTTCAGGACAGCCAGGATTTCCCGGTTCCCTGGCAAAGACCTGCCGCCAGGTCTTTGGTGTCCCCAGAGCAGTTCAGAAGCAATCAGGCATCAGAAATCTGGCATTTATCACAAAGACTTCCTCCTTTATTTTGGAAGTTATGATTTGCTTTTACCATCAGTAGAATACATGGTGAATGAAACATGCAGGCAGTGTCATAATTCCTTGATGCAGCTCTCTTGTTTGCTTGCCAGCAGCATTTTAGGAGAGTTTCTAGCAGAATCCAGAAATTCACATTTCATAACTAACACTTGATTTCTGTTAGGCTTAAGAAAGATTTTCATAAGGTTGTGGTAACAGAAGATGCTTTCTCAGCCTTGATAGAAAACACATTAGTTCCATAGCAGAATAGTAATCATAAGAGGGATGGGGGTGTGATAGAGAGTTGTAATTTATTGCCTTTGAGCATCTACTGTGAACTGAAATTAGCACATTCTTATTATGGTTTCCAGTGATGAAGTATTTAATTACTGGGAATAGCATCACCTAACTATATTTTAGAGATGGATGTAAACTTGCATTCTGTGTTTAAATTATTTGAAAGGCTTTTTGCTTTCTAGCAACCAATTTAAATAGGAAGAAGAATCTATAGTTAAAGTCTGGCTTGCTCAGTTCTTCAAAGGAAGCCAGTGGCTTCACCTGAATTTTTGCACTAACGTAATTCAGCTCTGATTGAAATATATAGTATTATTCACTCTTTTATTGTTAGGCCATAGAATCAGCAAAACAAATTTTTAATGCAACCATGAACAGAATAACCTCACTGTGTCTTGAAAAGGAGAGAGAAAGAGGAACACTGATGGATAAGATGATACTGCCCTTTTCTTCTCTGTGCTCTTTGGAAAATGGGTACACAAAGCAAATATGCGGTGCACAGAGCTCAACTATCATTCCCTACAGTCTTGGGTAAGCAGGCTGGGAGAAGCACAGGTCAGAGCTGCTTCCAACAACAGCTGGCATAGCCAATGCTTTTCTCAGATGGGGCTAGCAGGATGCTCTGAGCAGGAGCTTGTCCCTCTGAGTCTGCTCACTCAGTAGACAACATATGGGAAAATGGGAGCCCTCCATTCCTCTCCTAAGTAGGTGTAAAAGTATGATTAGAAAGGGGAGTCCTTGTGTTACATGGGTGGTAAAAATGGCAAAAGGACTGTGTGGTTTTTCTCTCTGGTGGAGATTGATAATTACTGTTCTGGGATCCTTTTTTATTTAAGGATTAAAAAACTATTAAGGAGAAATGCTATTTATGATATTAGATATTTTTTATCATATAATACTGTTAAAAAGTTGGACTTGGAATTAATTTAACTGAAGTGTGATCATTTAGAAAATGCTGGGAAAACAAAGTTATCACTTAAATCGTACTAGTTACATCTACAGTAAAGTTGCTGGTAAGCATATTCATATATACCACATCATCACTGGAAGACTGGCAACCATGTACAGCGTATGAACAAGCCTCTCAGTGTATTTTCTCTCACTCCACTGTGAAGCTAAACAAAGAGCGTGGTGCTGCATTGACTAATGCTTGAAAAGACTCTGGGTTATAGAATAAAAACTGTATTTACTGAGTTTCAGGTTAACATGGGGCATCTAAAGAAAAGGATGATCACAGGTTTGCCTCTCTTTTATCTGTAGGTAAGAGGGCAGTAAAGCGGAGAAAGTATTCATGCTTTTAGCTTGAGTATCATTGAATTTAATGAGAGACGAGTGGCTAAAACATCACGCAACGCTTTTAAGATGCAGGGGTCACTCTGTCTTCTAGTCTGTTGGAATGACTGATAAACCAGACAGAAACTATATATAGATTTTGAAACAGGTAAATAAGTCAGCATTATGGTTAACACTGGTAGGTTTGGCCAAATAAATCAAAATATTAGGGGAAACTAATTATGCAAAATAGGGCAAGCTATAACTGACTACATGACAGCTGAATTGAGTGACTATGGCACACATTTGAAAATACCTCCATCAATTTACAAGATGATAATAAATAAAATGGCATCATTCAGCAACACTGAGCTGTCCTTCTATTAGTTTTATTTAATGTGTTTGTTTAGATGCAAATAAGATATTAGAAAACACCTATCTGAAGTGCCCTTTGATATTCAACTCACAGCACAAATATAATTACAAAGCTACAGCAGGGATGATCTCAGTCCTTGGCAACAACATAATGGTGCTGACCCACAAATAATTGCAGAACAAAAAGCTCTGCCCACATATTAGAGCTGACTGGTTATCTGAGCCTGCCCTTACCTTCTCACCTGTCATTTCCGACACTTCAGATGGCTATTTAACCAGCTTGGTTTTGCCTGGAAGGATGCCCAGAGGCCAAGGTACTCAAGATACTCAGTACTTGCCTTTGTAAGCAAGGACAGTGCCAGCTGATGTATTTAGGCTGGGTTTGTCTGGAGGAGGAACTCGAGGCAGAAAAAGTGATTGAAAAGACTCTAAATACATGTTTCCTATGAAAATGATCTTCAGAACACATTGCTAAAGTGAATGAGGATTTGGGAAGGTTATTGGGCATTCTTATCTGGCAGAAATTCTTTGTTTTGTCATTTTCTCCTGGGAACATAGCTGTACCTATTATTGTCACTTCGAAGAGAAGCCCACTCTTGATCTTCTGGTTGGCTGACACAATTCACTATACTTCACCCCAAATGAGGGGGTTTTATGGCTATCACTCCCTGAAGCTCCCTGAACTTACCTCGCCACATGAGTCCTTGAGCAAAGGAGTGAAAGTGTCAGTGCAGTCCAAGGGAAGATAAGATTTTTAAGGAGACATTTTTCTTTAGACAAACTGGTAGAGTTGGAAAGATGAGACACTTTTGGTGCACCAAAGTTGTTCTGCCCTGAAGAAAACACATTCGGCCAGTTGTGTGTATTGAGCTTGACAGTTTTTATAAAATGCATCTTCGAGTCTTGTTCTTAATTACTATCCTGGTTATGCAGAAGTAGCCATCAGCATCTTAGTCCTGCATTAGTGTTCATATAAGCATGTTCTTGACTATAAAAAGGGTGGTGAGGGATTCACATTTATTGTGCCTGAGTGACTTGAATGACATTTTCTCAGTTTAGAAGCATCTCCTCTTGCAAACTCAGCTTGGGATCTGAAAGGCAAGCTGTGTGTTTTCTGGCTCATACAGCTTTGCCATTAAAACTTCATTACATCAAATTCTGCTCACAATTAAACCTTTGCAAATAAATTGTCCTTTGAGTTTGCAAAGGAATAGTTGAGGACGCAGCATTTGGTCCTGGAATTGGAAAGCATTTAACAAATCTTTTGGTGATACATGAGCCAGAACAGAAACCAGCTTTTCCTCTCATACCTTTGCAACAATAAGAAGTGAAAGAAAAAAAAATGTTGTAAAAATTTATTTCAGTTTTAAATACATTGGATAAAAAACCAGTCAGGGAATATATCAATTGAGTGAAAGGGTGCAATTTTTGATAGTCGCTTTTCAGAATAAAGACACATTTTAAGAAAGACACAGGTGTGTGTGGAATAAAGAATATTCTTTTGTATGTGAAGGTGAGTCAGACTGTCTTGGGACTTCATTTGCTTAACTGACAGGCAGAAAATAGGTTTCTGACTAGTGCTGCAGCTCCTCTAGCTTCATATGGGAGTTGAAATTGAAAGTAATAATAAAGTATAATGTTAATCACTCCTTTATTAGAGCAGGGACTGAGGATCAAGGGGCCTAAGTTCTTTCTTTGTCTCTTTCATGGCATCCTTAGCTGATCTGAAAAATATTAACTTAAATATCAGTTCCATGTTCATAGATTGGCACTACTTGGTCCTGACCCGCAGTCTCAGGGCCAGGCAGTTTCAGCTCGCAGGCTAGCAGCCCAGCACAGGCAGCAAAAGTGGCAGGTATGCCCATACACAAACAGGGCATCCCTTCATATTATTTCCCGCATAACCACAGTGCCAAGAAACGAGACTACTGTACAGGAAGTAAAACTCCATTTCAAAACACCTCCTGGTGTCTGAGAAGAACAACAGCCTCAGCCAGTCCCAACGCTTCTTCCTATGGCAGCATCTCTGATTTCTCTCTGAAGAAATGTTTTCCATATCAAATGTGATAGCCAGGACAAATTGCTGTACTATGCAGGGCATACCTCCCATGTTGCAAAAGAGGTCAGAAATGTAAGGGCTTTATTCTCATGGGATCCTAGAGACTGCAAGGTGACCCACCACACTGGGGATGATGGTGAGAACCACCAGATTGAGGAAAAGTTTCTCCTTCCAACTCCGTTGTTTCCTGAAGCCGCAGCAGCAGACACCACACATTGTGACTGCTTTTGGAACAAATCTTTCAACCAGGCATGAGTCTTAGCATTATTCATCCCTGTCAAAATTCTCTCCTAACACTGACAATGAAGTCGGATATCCTGTGCCAGCACCTCTGAACTAGAAGCAGTTGGTCTATCTGGTACGGCTGTGCTGCAGCTCCTGGAAAGCTGAGTGTGGTAGTATTACACACTGCAAAAGATGTTGGCTCATGCATTTTTTCAAACTTGTGCAATGGTTAGGCTGACCCACATGACAATAAGATTTATAATTAAAGGAAACCAAATAAAAATATTTCAGACAAACAACATAATTATTTGTGCACTCAGCAATCTTTTTACCTATTCAACCCTGCAAATCGGACCCTAAAATGCTCTCCAGGCATCATCTGAACTGAGACTTCAGAGGATGCTCAGGTTTTGATCCTGTTTCAACTCACATGCAATCACATGTCAACCACCTGCCTTCCTTGAGTCTCTATTAACCCAGCTGGACTTTTTTTTTTTCTTTGGTAAAATTAAGGATTTCAATGAAAACCAGATGTTCCATTTGATCCCAACTTTCCCAGGTAAATAAACTCTCACTCTGTTCCATCCACTTAGTTATAATGTACCAAACTGTCTCTAATGGGAATGCTTTTACAGACCATTTAGTAAAAATAAAGTTCCAGTTTTCTTAGAGAGACATTGATCCTGTTTGTTAATGATAACAGTGGCAATGCAGAGTCACTATGCTGCAGTAGGTGCCTGTCCTTCCTATGTGCTCTGGTGAGGTCTTCTTAGATGAGAAAAAAGCTTAGCAGAGATCATGAAAGCCAGGGAAAAGCCTCAAGTGGACTCTGCAAGCCACCATTGAGTGTAAATGTGAGGAACATGGGAGGAGAGTGTGCATGGAGATGTTTGGAAGGGAACATGAGGCAGTGCAGATTAACCATGCAAAAGAGTGGGGCCACAGGAGCACAAAATAACAATAGGAATATTTGGAAACAAAACATGCTGAAGAACAGCATTTTCCTACCTTGTTGGCTGTCCATGCCTTTCCCCCACCTCAGGCAAAGAAGCCAGATGTCCCCGAAAAACAATTAATTAAATTGATATAAAGAAACACAATTCTCAGTGGGAACATTTGGTACTGCCGCTGGTTGTGTTCATATCACACACACCCTGCCCCATAGCAGGAGAGGCGTTGCTAGGATGTCATAGTCAGCTGGTCAGGTGAAGCAGTAAATGCAGGGTTCATGTTCTTGTGAATCCACCCTCGTCTTTTTCTTTCTCCAGCTCTCATAGTCACCTCATGCAAGGGGTGATGGCATGCTGCTTATGGCTAGGAAGCAGGAATCTAACAAAACCATACTGGGGTAATTGAGGGCTGCCTCTCTGGTCTTTGACTAGCAGACAATGTTTGGGATGGCTTCATCAGCATGTAGCCAAAATTATTTGGATGTGAATAAATAAGTGCTCATTATTTTAGGAAGAATGTAAGAGTCTTTGGTGAAAAAACAAAACAAACAAACAAACAAACAAAAGAAAACCACCAAAAAAATTCCAGTTCCTTTCTGCTAACGAGAGATTGTGGCTTTTACTGCCATCCCTGATGTCAATGCTTTTTAGCTTGAGATAGAGCTGACCACGACATTTTTCTAGTAGACCTGTGAAAATATTTTTTATCCCTTTAGATTCCAACATAAACATATTCTGCTTAAGCATGTTTATATCACTTCATACTAGGCAGAACTGAGAATCTTAGAAGAGGACAGCAGGCTCTTCTAGGCATCATATTAAAATCAATTTATATATAAAAAAAGAAAGGAGTAGGACATACTCTTTTCACTGTATTTCAAGTGATGATGACTATAGTCCACTTGCTTTTGATGGGAGCTCTTTTATTTTCAATATTTAAAAAGTCTTATTCAGAGGTTTTGCAGACAACTGCAGACTATCTCCAGGAGTCCCCAAAAGAGCTCCACTGAGAACAGGGCACTGACTGAGCTCTGCGAGTAGTGGGCAGCAAGTCTGCATGTGAAGACAGGGCATTGCTGATGCCATGTGCCTGGTATCTTGCTCCTAAGAGAGGCAGGGGTTAACCCTGGGCACAGTTTTGCTGTGCTCTGAGCTCACGGGAGCTGGTGAGGGACTTGACTCCAGTGAGGCATCAGTTCTTATCCCACAGCTCCCATTGATTTATGACAGCAAAAGGAGTTGGGAAGGTAGTTGGAGTTGGAAATCCATGAACGTGCACTCCAGGGAGGCAAAATACTCCTAGTCAGCCTCAGAGGAAAAGGACTGGGTGAAACAAAAGAGATATGAATGGTGTTACTCATTTTTGCAGCTCTTCACATTGCTCCTTCCTCATGTTTAAGTTTCAGAGACCCAAATAGACCTGATATGTACCAGAGCCTGCTCTGGTCAGTATGTATTTGATCCGAGGAATGGAGAGTGGGATGACAGTTAGTTGGTCATGCATAATTCTGAGTGATAGTCAAGACCAAAAATGTCCGTGTTGGGTCACGGTAGAATTCTACAGTAAAGCATCTTGGCAAGAACAAGGTGATGAAACAAGGGAAATAATAAGCCAGACTCTATGTAGGCTCTCAGGAGAGAAATCTTGGAGGCACACAGGTGTTTTGGACCTCTTGGAACAGTTAGGAATGGAGAATAAAGAAGAGAACAGCTTTATATAGTTATAGCCATCCTTGAGGGGACCTCTTCCCTCAAGGAAGAACTTTGTCCCCTGCCTCCAGTGGGGCACAGTAAAGCTCAGTGACAAGCAGTGACTGCCCCAAGATCTTGAGCCCTGCCAGCTTCAGGCTGTCCTCATGGGCAGTCTCAGCATCCACTCCCCTGCCCTGTCCCCACTCCCAGGACTGCTCCTTGGAAACAGGCATTTGCAAAACACTGTCTGCTGAAAGCATGTGAATTGATCTCTCTGCACGATATGCCTTAAGGCCAGTAAAAATTACTTCTCCTATTCTGCAAAGAAGGAAATTAAATGAAAATTGTTAAGTGACTTGTTCAGGATTGAAGACGGAGCCCATACTGGAGCTTGGAAGAGACGGTGGAAATCATGCAGTGCATTTCACAGGATGAATCCTTTCTGAAGGACCCACATGTCTCAGGAGGCCCTTCTGCTGGGACAGGGACAATCACAGCTTCAACCGAAAAGGCAGAAGTGTTCAGTGATCTTTTTCTTAGTACTGAGGTCTCAAACCTCTTCAGGTTGTCTGAAAAATATCTGGACTTGACTTAAAAACAAAGGGAGCTCTGCTTCTCACAGAACACAAAATCCAGCCCCAGACAACCCCAGAGAGGCCATGAACGAAATGTGGTCTTGAGGGGAAACAATGACAGGTTTTTAATCTAAGGCTTTCTTTTATCAGAACCCAAATGCTGTTTAAGGTTGATAAATTAGAGATTAGAACATATACAGAGTTTTCAACAAATTGTTCAGTCATGGTCTATTCAAGGATTTTTTAAATAGAGAATTAAATGCATTTTTAGAAAATATGTAACGTCTTAGAGCTACTCTGGAGCTGGAACAAAACATGTTTTCTTTATTTAAAATGTAATTTTTATGGATGCATTACATTTGGAGCCAGAGAAAACATTTTTAACTGCTGAGGTTTTACAGCCACTCTAGGGTTAGAAAAGAAAGCTGGAAAAATATTCTGCCTGGCAGATTTTTTAATGCTTCATTTAAAAGTAAAATAAAAAATAAAAAATATTGCAACCCTTCCACCTGTATCATAGTTCGTCCAAGCACAAGAGACACATTTCATTTCATCTCTCTCCACTGCAATAAGCCCAAATTTGGGACAACTGGCATTGTGTGAAAAAAAGGAACCACCACCAGGTTGAGGACCACAGCAAAAGCACTGGGGCAAGTCCTTGGTCCACAACAGTGGTGAACCTCTTTACCTAAATGTAAACCTGAATTTCTTGCATGCAAAATGGAGAGAAAATGTCCCTCCTTCTACCTGATTCATGTAGGTGTGTTGGGAAGCAATTCTGGCTCTCACTGTATCTTGTTTGTATAATGCCTTTTGCAGAGAAACCTTCAGCGATATCTGCTTTTTGACATAATTCAAGGCAGTTGATGAAAGTCTGAAAATCTGCTTCTGAAGGTTAAAACAAGGGGTTTTTTGTTTGCTTATTCAAGTAAATAAAAAGGCATAATATCTTGATTTGTTAAAAATAAACAATTCCCCTCCCCAAGTAAATTGTTACCCCCAGGAAAGAATGTGAAGTCCTAAGCAAACAGGATCTCCCAAACATCAGCGTGCTGGGAAAGTGCAGGGCCTGACAGGGTGCTCCATGCCTTGCTAAGAGAGAAACACATGCCAGACTCATGTGTAACTTAGTGTCTGGTGAGTCAGATTTAAAAGAGGCTTTTTATCCACATTTCTATACATACTTTTTTCCGTCAAAATGCTTGCACGTGGGACCTGCAGATCCGTGGGTGACAGCAGATCCTACTGACGAACATACCCGATATGAAAAGGCAGAGGAACAGACGTATTTTTGTTTATGTGCACAAAGAGACTAATCTACTCAGATGAATAATGGTGTGCTGTTCTTCCTCACTCATATGAGGACTTAATCCTGAAGTACTTGATTTTCGTGTGCAATAAATCAGAAATCTGGCATCTGCTCCTGCACGGTGTTCGCTATATGGTGGCTGACATTCGATTTCTGCATAAAGCTCTTAGCAACAATTTATTTGAATTGTGGGACTTCCTGAACTGGATGGTTTTGTCTGTAGCACAGGGCAAAAGGCCATACTCACGGTATGATTTTCTAGACCACAGAAGCAAAGAAAAAAGGGCTGAGAAATAGCAGGAAAGGCCATCTAATCCTCTCCCTTGTTTCATGGGAAGACTGATATTATCAAATTAACACATCACCTGACTCTACCTGAAAACAAAAATAGTTATGAATAAGGATGATCAAAAGTTTTCTCTTTCAACAGCAGAACTGACTTCTGAGAGATGGTATAGCTCACCAGCCCTCAGAATTTGAGGTCCACAGCATGGGTTAGTCCTTTCCTCTTTCCATGTTAACTTCTTGCACTTTCTACTCTTTGGACAACGCTGACCTTCTAGTCTTATACTAGGTCATATGCAGATGACTCATAAAATCAATAATGAAGATTTGCTTTGTTTTATCTTCAGTCCTTAGTTTGGAATTATAGGCCATGTGCTGAATTCATAGTGCAGCCTTTTGTAAAGCACCTGGAGATGTCTTGGCATGATGAGGTGCCAGACAACATTTATGTGATGTTGCTAAATGCGTAAAGTTTTCATTCTGCACATATTTGCAAAGAGGACACTTATTTTCTGACATTAGTTTATGAAGTGAAAGTTTGCCATTTTGGAATAAAAGCAGAGGGAGCAGTGGGTTATCATGCACGTTTTCATTCACATGTAACATGTTCCTCTTGTTAATCCTAGATATGCCAGTGGAGTCGATTGTTCCAATTTCTCTTGCATGATTGAAAATGCCTCATTGCTACAAGACTTAGCCTCCAAATTTAGAGGAAAATGAAAAATGCTAACAACAACCACTTGGCTGTGGTGGGAAGGAAAGCAAGCAATGAAAAGAAAATCCTCTAACGATGTCAGCATCAAGTACCTGAATCCAGGATTACATGTCAAAGAATAGCTTTTATCAGC
Organism: Eurypyga helias; assembly: GCF_000690775.1. Lineage (NCBI taxonomy): Eukaryota > Metazoa > Chordata > Aves > Eurypygiformes > Eurypygidae > Eurypyga > Eurypyga helias. The sequence goes on along the minus strand of NW_010237618.1, from coordinate 148,555 downwards.
TCTGAGGAGCTGTTCTGCAGGGATGTGTTAGGAGACAACCATAACTGCTCATGGGGATCCCTATGAGCTGACGAGGTTAACAGGTCAGGATAGACCAGGGAAAGAAAGGAAGCACCTACATATGTAATTTGGGAGAGATGGATAATTTAAGGAAAGAGAAGAAAGTAGGGGTGAGGAAGGGTCCAGATAGGTAACAGTCTTTAAAACCATGGAGAAGGATGGAATACAGAAAGGCAAATCACTGGAAAGATTTACTGAGAGACTGAAGGCAACCAGTACAACTAAATGTGAGTGCTTTTCCAATCAGAGTTTTTAAAGAATGGTGAGAAGAGGATGAGGATCATTGTGGGAGCACCAGGGAAAATGTGAGACCCATGGGTTTCATTTGCAGTGTGACTGCAGCCCTGACTGAAGACCTGCTGAAAAGGTGAACCTGGGATCCAGAGGAAATGGCAGCCTGGATCATGGAGACGCTGTAAGTAATTCTTACGAGAAAAAAAAAAAAAAAAGAGAGAGAGAAAATTTATAAGCAATAATATGGGAGAAAACAAGGGAAACAGGAATTTAAAAGCAGCAGCAGAGAAGGGACAGGGGCAATGTACTTTTGGGGCTACATATGAATGTTTTCTCCTTTGCAGTTTAAGTGCCAGAACTGCTCAGCTTTGCTTCATGGTTCTCACACCTATTCTGCTCATGAGACAACACTTTAATATCACCAGATGTAACCCAGATGGTACATATTAATTTATATATGGATGTTGGAAAATACATATATACTTTCCATTTGAAGTCTTTTAAGTATGATTTTTATATTCATTTGAAAATTGTTCATTTTTATTTGAGACATAAGGCAGCCAAAATACAGCTCCCAGGTGAATGAACATTTATCTATTCCACCCTGAATGATTCCAGGTTTCTGTGAGACTACTTCTGAAGGTGTGTGCTCATTTCATTTCAGAAATGATTCTCACTGGCTCAACAACAATGTGTTACTGTCAAACGTCCATTATTATGCTGAATGGAAATGCTGGGGAGATAAATATAGAACATCTTTCATCTCATTCTCAATATTAACAACTGTTCCATAGACTTGCCAGCAGACCCAAGTGTGTGACAAAGTAGAATGCCTTGATTTAAACATTTAATTATTTTTCTGTGTCAAACTTGATTTAATAAGTAATGATAATTGGAGACGGACATGATCTTTAGATAATCAAGCAATCAAGCTCGCTCATCCGACAGAGCAGGAAGAAGAAGTGGTGGCGGTGTTTGTCGTAATAATCTATGTAACACAAACACCGGTATTTCCCCAGTGTTTGGAATCACTGAGGAAAGGTGAAAATAAAAGAAAAAAAAAAAAAAGAAAAAGGAAAATATAATGACTACAGGTAGAATATCAAAATAATATTGAAGAACAAACTATGTGTCTCAGTTGGCAGCTCCCAACTCCATCCACCCCTTCACCTTATTTCTTGCCCCCTACTTCCACACCAAAGCAGACACCTGTTGTGGTTTAACCCCAGCCAGCACCTGAGCCCCACACAGACACTTGCTCACTCTGCCCAGATGGGATGGAGGAGAGAATTGGACAAGTAAAAGTGAGAAAACTTGTGGGTTGAAACAAAGATGGTGTAATAGGTAAAGCACAAGCCACACACACAAGCAAAGCAAACCAAGGAATTCATTCTCCACTTCCCATTGGCAGGCAGGTGTTCAGCCATCCTCCAGGAAAGCTGGGATCCGTCACACATAATGGTTACTTGGGAAGACAAATACCATCGCTCTGAACAATCCCCCCACTTTTTCCTCCCCCAGCTTTATACGCTGAGCATGAAGTCACATGGTATGGAGAATCCCTTTGCTCAGTTGGTGTCAGCTGTCCCAGCTGTGTCCCCTCCCAAATTCTTGTGCACCCCCAGCCTACTCGCTGGTGGGGTGGTGTGAAAAGTAGAAAAGGCCTTGGGTCTGTGTCAGGACTGCTCAGCAGTAATGGAAACATCTCTATATTATCAACACTCTTTTCATCACAGATCCAAAACCTAGCCCTACACTAGCTACTGTGAAGAAAATTAACTCTATCCCAGCTAAAAGCAGCACATACTCCATCCCCACCCCTTATTCCATACCATTTATGTCATGCTCAGGTCCCATACAATCCAATACATCCTCACTACCCCCCATCACCCTTCCGATCCTTTGATATAATACACAGATATCAGCCCCTTGGTCTGTAGACCAGAACTATAAAATGTCCAAAAGTTTCCACAAAATGTCCATTAAGTTAATTTAGTCCATGACTTTGGGCTATGTCTGTTATGGTGCTCACTCAGGACAGGAGAGTGTTGCATGGTGTTACTGGTTACCAAAGCCAGCTTAGTTCGGTTTGCTGGTGGTGCACTTGCACTGTTTCTTTTAAGGTTTGTCCTCCATTGGTTTGGGTGATTCTTGCTGCAGCAATTCTTATAACATGCAACTCACATAATGGGTTACAATTTAAAGGCATTTCCATCACAATCTCCAACCCAGGACTCTTTGGGAAACGTTATAGGTTATAGAGTTTAACACTGTTATCTTCCCAACTGCTTCACTCCCAAAGACCCTCAAACTTCAGACTTACTCCCTTCCTTCCCACCAGCCCATTCAAAGTGCCTTCACTCCTCTCCCATAACCAGTACATGCTTACAAAACTGGCTGGTTCTCCTTTCATAACTAATAGGTGCAAATTTCCACTCTTATTTGAGGCAGTGCCAGTCAAATGAAACACATTCCAAACACAATAATCTGCATGTGGTTAACATGATTGCATTAGAATAAACAATGAAATGAGAAATCATTCTTCCTGCATCAGGATGGAAAACACTACCATTCTAGATCTTAGGCAGAAAATTTTCCTACGAATATATTGTTCTGTTATTATCTGGTGGAAAGAAATTTTGCACCTTGAACAATTTGCTGTTGGGTGCTCTCAAAGAACGGTCACTGGATTAGATGGATTGTTGGTCTGATGAGATAGGGCAGTGCCTTTCCTCTATCCCACCCATGCCCTAAGCAATCTCCTGCTTAAATTATATTTAGCTACTTCTCACAAGTCCACTGGTATTTCAAGTTGCTATTCTCCAAGTTCTTTCTTGTTTTTCGTATTCAGTATTTACAGCATCCTTTGGGTAATGCCCAACTCCAGCACAATATTTCAGGTATGTTCGTATGATACAGTCACACCTGAAGAAAGTACCAAGGGACTTCCCAGCAGTAGAGGATTAACAACTGTGATGAGGACTGTAAGGCATCCTGCAGTAGCAATGGCACACATTTTCCGGCAATCACTGCCCAGCGCTTTGGAAATAAACACTCTCGTGTTATGCCGCTGCCTGTTAAATATCTTGGCATTTATCTCACAGCAGAGACCATCCGCCTGTGCCAGGGTTCTGTTCCATTGACAATGTCTCTTAATTGCCTTGTTGTTTAAATAAACAAGACAAGATAATTAAGAGATAATGACAAAGAAATAGGGTGTTAGTGATAATGGGTGTTAGATCCCTCTTCCACTCTAACTTCACTATCTAGAACAGCCCAGACTCTCTGCCTGCATTAAATCTCACACACACACACACACAAACCTTTCTGAGTTTTGAAATGGGCCTTTTGCCCTTGCTGTTTGTCTGAATTAAATCAGTAAAAGTTAAAAGGTCTGGAGGAAGAGCTCAGGACTGGGAATCTGAGAGGATCAGGTGATGTAAAGCTTTTGGAAGTACAGAGGGATGGACCTGCATCACAAAGGATAGTGATCCAGTGTGGTGAATGAGCCAGCAGAAGGACCTGCCTGTTTGCTGCTTTGCTGTTCCTGGTAGTCTGGTACTGGCTGGCCTGTGTGTTCCTGTTCCTGCTCTTGACCAAAGCTGTTCAGCCATGCAGCCTCTTTCAGGGCTGGTGGGCCGGAATGCCTCCCTGCTGGTGCCGGCAACCTGGGCCTCTGGTGCACAGATGCATTTTCGATGTTTCAGATCACACTTTACTTGCTCTTCTCCCATACTGAGGGCTAAGGTTGCAGTTGTCCTTTGAGCAATCTCTTAGACAAAAATTAACTGAAGTGGGATATTCAGCTATTCAGACCTAGGAGCAAAACAATTTTAATCTATATTCATACGCTTGGGAGACTAATAAAATAGATCGGTGGTCTTTTCCATTTATTACCTTATTCCCTCAACTGGGCCTAAAAAAATACAAATCTTGAAAGATTTTATATGTACAGGAAGTCTGGGAGTATTTTTTTTTTTTTTGACTCAGTCCACTAAAAAGCCATGCAGACTGATGGATCTTAATGGTCGTCCGAGACTTCTGACTTATTTTGGTATTTAATTGTGTATATAGTTGACAGTGACTAGTTCTGCATATGATGATGCCATTGAACATTTCACAGCATCAGAACAGATTATTCTGGCAGAAACACATAGCTAAAAGCCAAGTGTATGAACTTCTGCTGAGCAAAGAGTGGTAGTGAAAGGAAAGAGAAGTTCCTTTGAACTTCTTTGAAGTTCCTGGTCTCTCTCCTGGCTTCCAGCTTGGCTGTACACTTTGCTTCAAAGACTAAAGTAGTATCATAACAGATTTGCTTCCAATTGTCTCAGTCCAAACATCTTTCCTGCTGGTTATTGATATTGATCTGACAAGCTCCGTGAGAGGTTTTCAGGGCATTCTTAAAGCACTTGTGTTGGCCTCAAACTGTTCAAACCAGCTGAATGTAAAAAAACACCATGCAGCCTTTGAGCCTGATTTTGTATCTGTCCTACAACAGATTATATCTTAAAAAGAAACTTTCATTAGTGGGAATAAAAAAGGAATTCGTGAGACAGAAGTGCACTGTTTGTTGCACAGCCATGTCTGCCTATACCCTGAGTCAGCAGCCACGACAGATTTGGACTGGCTACGTAGTCTTGCTAGATACTCGGACATTAAAGAAGAGATGAAATGTCCAGCAGTCTTGCTGATTTCATGTTTTTTTCAGTTATTGCATATTGCTTTCCAGTCAATCAAAGGAGTGGTTAATTTTGGAAATTAAGGAAGTATGAGAAAGATTGCTTCTCATTTAGTGGGAGACCTACCAAGATACAAATACTCATCAACAACTTCAAGCCTTCTTCTGGTAGTGGCTTGTGTAAGGCTGGCCTGGAGCAGGTTGAAGAATGACTGCTGGTTTTAAAATACTTTTATTAAGACTTAAATACGTATGTGATGCCACAAAGATATTAGGAAATTCTGTAGATCTTTTCAGCTTTGACTTTGACTTTTTTTATTAGCTGTTATCTTCAGGGTTACAGACTAAATAGGTAGGTTGATGAATAGACAGCTTTTATGAGGTCTGGGCTTGTGTTAGGGAGCTAACTTACACTGCAGCTTGGGAAAGACTGAATTTTATAATATTTCCATATATCAGACTGTGAATCTGGTTTATTGACACTGAGGAACTTGATCAAAACAGTACAACAGTTCGATGGCAGAACCAAACCTGAAACCTGAATCTTTCAGATCCTAGGGACAACGAGCTGCTAGCATAGCATGTTAAGATTATTTTTTAGAGGATAGTGATTAGGATACCTATTTCAAACAGTTTGGTCAGAGAAAATGCGGATACTTGGTACGTGGATCACCAGTACCGGTGTGACACATACATGCTTGTGTGAGCTGAAAATAACTGTCAAAGAGCTTTTACAAAAATACAGCACTATAGCGTGTTGCAGTGCTGCCCACACTAGCACTGCTTTTGTGAAGAAGGCCCTGGTAGACAAATACCTGCTCCTGTGTTTGGGTTTTTTTTTTTTTTTGGTAATAGAAATAGTATTTTTGCCATTTCATATTCATATATTTGATTCTGGCTTGCATTTTGAAGTCATTCACAGGCAAAGACACAGGTTCATTTTATTCATAGGAATGGGAACTTGCTATGCCCCTATCCCCCAGGAAATCTCCTGGAACAATAGAGGCATTGAGTTTTAAAATAAGTGTTGAGCATCTGATCAATTAACTGTGCCACTATTAGAAAGAAACAAAGAAAAGACAAGTAAATGGAAGCTTATTTGCATCTGATTTACATTATCCTTGTGAGCATTGATTCCATTTTTATTTCGTTCCTCCTAATAATATTCAGATTGCAGACTGTAACCTTGCTGCACATTTACAGCTGAGTTTCATTGTTCATTTAATCATCTCAGGTATTACTGAAATAGGGAACACTGCTGCTTGAAAGATTTCCCCTGGGGTTCATGGTAGCTGCTTGTATCCTGAGGCTGGAAGAAGGGGCTTGCAGTTACATTCTGGCAGTGCAGCTCTGAATTTTGATGATCATCTGCTGAAAAATCACACGGACCATCCTGTGTGGAGACCATCATTGCTGTCTCCTCCTTTTAGTCAGCAATTTGTCTTCAAGTTTGCAGCTTAGGTTATGTCTTTTTCTTCTCCCTCCCTAACCCCTTGTTCCATCTTAAATATTTGCAGTAACACATATTCACCTCTCCCTCGTTCCTCTTGCAGGCAGGAACAAACACACAGTGTCAACACTGTGCAGATATGCTTTAACCCAGCAGATTATTTCAGTGAGCTTGATGGTGAGTTATAAAAACTATGTGGTAAACTCACAACACAAGAATATTCTTTGATTAAACATAAGTAACTGGAATTTACCTTGCAGGTACTTGGTCAGGGAATGGGTTTTTTTTTTTTTTCTGTTTCCTAGAGCACTGCTTGCTCTGGTTCAGAGATCCAAAAAGTTAAGTCTTGGGCAATACAGCAGTACCCATGTTTTGAAATCCTGTTTTAACTCATGTTTTATAATGTTTACTTAAAATCTACTGTGTCTGCAAGCAACCTTGCCTGTAAAACTATTTCACATTGAATATTTGCTGAAAGCAAACACAAAAAATGTTATCACATTCTACGTTAATCTGTTTAAAAATTTAATCAAATAGCAGTGAAACATGTTTTGAAATCTCTGTTTAGCTGTAGTCTATTTCAATTGCCATAGACCTACAAGAATCTCCTGGCTGGCAGCTCTGATATGATTTCTGATTTGAAATCAAGTTTTGTCTCCATTTTTGACAGACAAAATGCTTATGTGATGGCATCATGATGAAGAAATGAATGAATAAATAAAAATGTAAAAATTTCCCCTCGGGCAACAAATTTGCTGATTTTAATGCTGGAAGTGAGGGTTAAGTGCTGTGTGACAGAAACTGTGCTAGCTGTTGCAGAAGGAACTGCTCATTTTGATCAACAGCAAAACATTTGCCTTTGAATCTTGAGACTCCAGTCCCAGTTGGAGCAGCAACCTTTCCCCTATAATTAATTTTTGTGTGCTGTAGTCCATTAGAGAAGAGAGTGACAGCCTCTGGACACAGATTACTGTCTTATGTATGGCCCAAAGGAACATTATGGTCTTAATTAAAGGTGGCTCAGTCTGTCAGCCGTTGCAATACTTTGAGCATTTTTTAATACTGTGTCAGTATCTAACCACCTTAAAAGAATTCTGGTAGCAAGCAAACTAAGTAATTTAAAGGCAGCTCATGTTCTCTGTAAGTTTTGCAGGACTGCTATTGGGAATACTTGATAATTTATGAAGGCTTACACCACCAAATTAATTACATTTTCCTGATGCCACATGTCTTTTTCATACAAGCTAGCTCTGAATTATAAGTAACAATATTGTCCTTGTTCATTCCTTCAGTATAGGAGACAGCTTACTAATAACACTGGTAGAATTCAGTTGCTGTATTTTAGAAGTGTCATTTATTAAAGCATTGCTACACTTAAGGTGGTGTGTGCTCCTCTAATATTAACCCTGATTTCTACTATATGTATTTCTGAATCTCAGTTCTGAGCCTTTGGCATGGATTTGATTTGGGAGCATTTTTTACATGATTTTGAAAAAAAAACGTTTGCAGGAAGTGGCCAGTGCAGACTTGCTGTGATATGCAGGAGGTACAAAGCCACATATATACTCTACAGTTTCATATGGGAAAGAGGTTATAGTACAAGCCTCTGTTCTGACAAACAAAAACTCCTAGAGGTCCTTACCATTGATAACTTATTGTTTTGTGTTGCCAGTGGGCTTCCTCTGAGGCCCTGCAATCTTGAATTGTGCCTGGGTTTTGCATAGGAGATACCTAATGGAAAGTCTGATAAACTCTCCTAATGAGGTTGGCTTAGAAAGAATGAACATTATTCTATTTTTTTTTAAATTAAATTAAAATTGATTTAAATAGATGGTATATAAATACAACTAACCCCTGAACTTTCCTTTATGCCTCTTCCATCTTTTTTTTTTTTTTTAATTTGTATGGAGATGATGCAAAGTCCTGCACATGGGTCAGGGTAATCCCAAGCACAAATATAGACTGGGCAGAGAATGGATTGAGAGCAGCCCTGAGGAAAAGGACTTGGGGTATTGGTTGATGAGCTGGCAATGTGCACTCACAGCCCAGAAAGCCAGTCATATCCTGAGCTGGATCAAAAAAAGCATGACCAGTAGATTGACCGAGGTGATTCTGCCCCTCTACTCTGCTCTCATGAGACCCCACCTGCAGTGCTGCGTCCAGCTCTGGGGCCCCCAACATAAGAAGGATATAGACCGGTTGGAGCAAGTCCAGAGGAGGCCACAAAGATGCTCAGAGGGCTGGAGCACCTCTGCTATGGGGACAGGCTGAGAGAGTTGGGCTTGTTCAGCCTGGAGAAGAGAAGGCTCCGGGGAGACCTTATAGCACCTTCCAGTGCCTGAAGGGGCTACAAGGAAGCTGGGGGGGACTTTTTACAAGGGCCTGTAGTGACAGGACAAGGGGGAATGGGTTTAAATTGAAAGTGGGGAGGGTTAGATTGGATATCAGGAAGAAGTTCTTCATGGAGAGGGGAGTGAGGCACTGGAACAGGTTGCCCAGAGAAGCTGTGGATGCCCCATCCCTGGAAGTGTTCAAGGCCAGGCTGGATGAGGCTTTGAGCCACCTGGTCTAGTGGAAGGGGGCCCTGCCCATGACGGGGGGTTAGAACTAGATGGTCTTTAAGATCTCTTCCAACCCAAACCATTCTATGATTCTATGATAGAAGAGAATCTAGGGCTGCTTTTGGAATCCTTTTCAAGAGAGTGATTTATACAATGCAACACACTTCCATGATACACTATTATTTGTAATGAAAATTATATTGGAGATAAAATTCCAGGAGGGGAATTGTTTCACAAGAGATCTCACTTTTCTGCAGTTCTATTAAGTATTGAATTTGGTCCATGAAAGAAATGTTGCTGTTGTGAAGTTTCAGCAGATTCAGAGGAATTCAGCAGACTGATACCCTTTAAGCTCAGCTTGAAAGATAAAGAAAGATCTTCTTCCTTCCAGCAAAGAGCAGAAGAAAAGATGAAAACCACTCTGTCTGTCCTCATCTCTTTAAACAAATAATGAATTTCAAAGCTAATTGAATTGTGTAAATAACATTCTTGAAAGGCAATTTATTTTATTCTCCAAACAAACAACAATTCCACAGCCCCAGTCAGTATAGAAAATGAAATAAAGAAAATTAAATGCAAATAAACCCTCTTAATGTAACATTAAGGGCTAGATCTTGACAAATCATTGGCACTCTGAATATATTTTGATGTTAGGACTCCTCAGAGTGGGCCCAAAAGCAACAGATCTCAAAGTTAATTGCAGTCTGGTTATTTTCTATTTTTGGTTGTTAGTTTTGGGTGACCCCATTTCTGCAAACACTTGTAGAAATCTGTCCTGGTTTCAGCTGGAATAGAGTTAATCCTCTTCCTTGTAGCTGGTTCAGTGCTATGTTTTGGATGTAGCATGAGAATAATGTTGATAACAACATTAGTTGTTGCTAAGCAGTGTTTACACTAAGTCAAGGACTTTTCAGCTTCTCATACTGCCCTGACAGAGAGGAGGATGGTGAGGTACCAGAAAGTGGGAGGGGACACAGCCAGGACAGCTGACCCAAACTGGCCAAAGGGATATTTCATTCTATATGATGTCACTCTCCGTGTATAAACTAGGGGAAAACTGGCAGAGTGTCACTGCTCAGAGACTGGGCTTCGAGCAGTGGGTGGTGAGCAATTACATTGTGCATCACTTGTTTTGTATACGTATTTATCATTATTATGATTATTATCCCTTCTTTTTCTGTTCTATTAAACTGCCTCAACCCACCATTTCTACTTTTCCTCTAATTGTCTCCCCAGTCCCACTGGAGGTTGCTGGAGTGAGTGAATGGCTGTGGGGTGTTCACCTGCCTGCCGGGTTAAACCACATGTTTAAGATGTTAAGAATTTCCATTTAACTCCATAGCGTTATTATTAGGATAGATCACACGAGTAACAGTTTTCAGAACTGGGATGTGAATGCTACTGACAATTTGAGCTATTACAGTTATTTATACTCCATTTTTTAAATCAAAATAAACAAACCACCCAATCCCAAACCAGCTTAATTTAATTGCATATTAAAATCAACTTTGAAAGGAAGGCAGGGTGTAGGAGAGTCATGTCAGTTTTTGATTTTTCTCTTACGGAAATTGGCAAGTTCTTGTGGGGACAGGGAGAAGTGGGAACAAGAGTTCTTCCAGAAATGTTTTGTCAAAACCATGCAGGACTGGAGGAACACAATATAGGGATAAATCAGGTATGACATTAGCAGTGTTGACTATTAGTACGAAAAGGGGCAAAGGAGGGAGAGCAAAAAATGAAAGAAAAAAATCCCATAAAATGGAAGGAAAAGTAGGACAGAGAGGATGAGTTTCGTTTACTGATGCTGACAAACTAATGTTCACTGAAAGACCAAGCTATAGGATATTGATGGGTGACAATGAAAGAGGTTGAATATATGATTGAACTCTGTAGTATGGCTGATAGCGGAGAGAGGGATATGGAGGGGTTAGCTGGCAAGTCAGTGACAGCAATACAAAGAGGAAGTCAAATATTGCATGGGTCAGCAATGGAAATATATAGGAAACTGAGTGAAATACAGTCTTGGACCATGGTCATGGCTGGAATCAATTGCTGTGAATGAGGAAAAGGAAGGCTGAACTATCAGCTACCACTTTAACCTGAAGCATTTGACCCACAAGAGGAGGTGTTATAGCAGGGTCTCACACCTTTTTGATCTCCTGATAGATTCTTGCTTAATCCACAGAGTGACAGATGTAAAAGAGGGCTCTTGGTAATGAAAACACTGAAAAGATGGAAAGACATCCAAACCTCTGTGAGAATCAGTAACTTGGGGTATTGAAGTTGGGAGAGAAAAAGAAATGAGAGAAAGAGGTTAGGCTGGAAATGAGGATGTGAAAGTTGGGGAAGAATTCTGTGTTTGCCTTGTGAAGAGCAATAGTGCTGGGAGAGAAGATGAGGAAAAATCCTCTGGATCTAACAGGAACATAACAAAAGTGTGATGAATGAGGGAATAGAGCTGTAGGATGCAGAGGACAAAAAAGAGCAGGACAAAATTCTGCAAAATAGGAATGGGGTGAAAAGAGCCTATTTCAACACAATAATTGGGAAGCAGAACCAAGATAAACCCAAAAGGGACTGTGAAAGCAACATGTATAGATGTACCCTACTTGGAACATGCTGAAGGATCTTGCACCATCTTCCTAGAGTAGAGTGGAAACGTTACAGGACAATGATGCTACAGGATCTGTGCAGGAGAAATAATATTGGAGCTATCAGCTTTTAGATTTAACAGTTATCCCAGTGAGGTCTCTGGCTCCAGTATTTTCCTTTCTGCTGCATTGTGGAGCCACGCTCTGGTTTTTGGCTACACCAGTGACGTGTATTAGAGGTCAGGCTCCAAATATTAGTGATTCTGCAGAGAAGGCCATGCTGAACTAATGTTGAATTAGACTTTCTGCTGCATTTAGTCTTCAGATCTGAATAATGTTTGGTCATCTTCACATTATGTTAAGTACAATGGATGTTGAAGGCCTTCCAGGTAGCGACATCTGGTTGTGCTACTTACAGGACAAAAAATGCCTCAAGGAACTAAGCCTCAAGTAGTTCAGCATCTGTTTCAGGTTGTTTCAAGAGATGGTATACTCCTTGTAAGCTTGCCTATGAAGAATTCTTACATGAGCTTTGACAGCAGCAACATTTTTCTTCTTTTTCTTCAACATACAGTTAGAAGTTCTGCGGGTTCTTTCAAGGATTTGCTTGTTTAAATCTATCAGAAAGTGTCTGGTAAAAACTATGTTAATTGAATATCAATAATACTGTAAATACTTGCAAGGGCAAAGGTATATTCAACAGCCCATCACACAGTCAGAACTTTTGAACTGTAATGGTACTGAACATGTTTTGTCCCCATCTCTGACTAAAACTAAAGGACATCCAGGTCTTTGTCAGCCCATTCAGGAATTTGCCACCCATTTCTCTTCCTTCTGATAGCAACAATGTCCTTGCATTTCTCATTGTCACCAATAGCAAAATTCTCTGTACCGGTAGCACAGCAGGCAATAATTTGAATCAAAATCCTTCTTAGAAGGCAAAGGACATTTGATTTCTGACCAAAAAATGAGGTTCCCCATCTTCTTTTCTGTCTTGAGCCAATGACTCCTGAGTTCACACAGCCCTAAACCAGATTGTTTTATTTTGAACTAAACCTGAGATCTAACAAATTGGAAAGAACACCAGTTAAATAGTATTGCAACCTTTTAGTGATACAAATATAAATTGTCGACAAATGGATGTCCTCGGTCAGGGCATATTAACTGGGAACCACAAGATGGTGCTGCTATGATTGGCCTGTTTTTACTCTATCTCAGCTCAACAAACAAGAAAATACTTCTTGCCTTTTCTCCTAAAGAAGCAACAAGAAATGACTCAACATGAATCAGTTACTCTGTTGTTCCCCAACACATTTACAGCAATGTGGAAACTGTTTTCAAAGTGTCAGGATGACAGACAGAGCTGCATCTCCTTCTTGTCTCTCCTTCAGCACTTCTGATGGTTGGACAACTCTACCTTGTGGGAGCTTCTTTATAAAATATAGTTATATTGCAAGCAATTGTCCGCCATAGAATGTGTTAAAAAAAAGAAATGAGAGTTCCCTGATGACAGCATACGCAGACACAGCCAGATCTGTACATATCCCTGAAGCTGTTGCCGTAATTTTAATAGGTGAAACGTCTTCCACTTGTAAGCATTTCAAAGGGAAGGCCAGGACGTTGGGTATTTGCCAGCCACACCAGAGCGTGAATAATTCTCACAGCTCTGTAAGTATTCATTGCAGTCCTCCTTAGAGCCACACAATATTTGGGATCTGGAGCTGAACCCCAAGAAAATAAACAGTCGCAGACTTTGTAGCTGAAGTCTCTAAGGATTATCATAAAGATCTTCTGATGCATCTTGCTGGGAAACCTAGAAGGTAATTTCCTTTACCTGACCCCCTAATGAGTTTATATTCCTCCAGCCGCTGCCCCTGTCCCCTGGGTGCAGCAATGGGTATGTGGAGGTGCACCTGAGCAGGCGGCTGCTGTGGTGATTAAAAATTCCCCTTGTTCCCTCATGCCAGTTTTTCTCTGTCAGGTCTGCTGTGCTACTGCAGAAGGGAGTCCGTGCCCGTGCCTAGGGGTCACCAGTCACTGCAGTCAGCACACTGCAATGCCCAGAAAAGGTGACTTTCCACTGTGGCTGAGGGTGGTGCTTGGGGGCATTCATTGGCACATGTTCCCTTCTTCCATCTCTGCTGCGGGGCGATAACTGCTGGCAGACGACTGTGAGCATCTAGGAGCTTTAAAATATCCCAGAATATTCCCCACGGGTTTTTTGTCAGAGTCTTTGCATTGTGCTGCCCTCATTAGTTTCCCTGTATTGCTTGTCCTAGTCCAAGTGAAACAGCTGAGTGAAAGGGACATCTTTTGTGGTAATAATAACATTAATCTCTGCTGGATTATGACTTCATTTATCTATCTATTAGCAAAATACGACAGCAAAAAGGTGTATGCAGTAGCATCTTGAATAGACCCATAATAAGACTGTCATTGTTGTTACAGTACACTCAATAAATAGCCTGTTGGATGCAATGAAAGAGGAACTCAGAATAAGCTGTACTGAGAAATAGCATGGATATGTCCATATCAACCACAAAGGAACCTGGAGGGACAAATCAGTAGTGTCAAATCTTATCCTTTTGAGCACACACACACACATATGCACAATAGTAGTACATTCTTTCCTTATTCATTGCTTTTTCACTGAGGAGTACTGCTAAAATGTTATGAGAGACAGTTCTTGAAATATTATATGATTTATCTGGAAACAGGATGACCTCAAAGGGTTCTTACGTAGGCTGAGTTTGTGTCAATATGTTCCTGTTTTAGCACACTGGAGACTGATGTTGAGTTGATACACACACACACGTGCACACAGACTTCTTCACAGCTCTTTAAACTGTGCCTTCTTGGTTTGCTCTGCAGACTTTCATGAATGTTTAGATTTATGTTGCTGACCTCACCACGCCAGTGCTGTTGTGATGCTGAAGGAAGTGGTTTCATTTTCCTGGGTCTGCATGAATAGTGTTTTGGGAGAACTCCTTTAAGTGGGAACAACTTCCTTTTAGTCTCACATGTGATCTGAGTCTTACAGAGATGCTGGAATGGACATGGACATATTAAAAAATTCAGTAATGCATTTGTGATAAAACAAAAGGAGGTTTTTTGGTCTCTTAGATTCTGGGGTTGCTTTTAAATTTAAATGGGTATGGTTTAGATTACTCCTGTCTACCCCACAAATTTTAAGAAGAAAGAGCAAGGATTTCCTCAAGCCTCTGTTTTATGGTCAAAAAAATGTGTTTTGTCACCTTTGAACTGTTTTACTAAAGTTGGGTTGAACATGCATGAATAGTTGACAGTTTCAAAACTTCTTACAACTCCTTGCTAAAATAAAAAACTACCACTCCATTAATTATTTTCTGTAGCTGTATTGTTTCTTATTGCTCTTTCCTGTAATGATTTTCCCCCACAATTTATATTCAGTTTATCTAGAAAGCCACTGGCAACCTGTAGCACAAATAACTCAAGTCCCTATGTAGTTCTACCATGTCTGTCATCAGCAGTAAGGAGGTGATTGAGAAAAAAGGTCAATGCCAGTACCATTGTTTTTTCCCTGTAAATGTTCAACATGAGAAGCTCAGAGCACAGTAGCTTTGCTAAAATCTCCCTGACAGGTTTTACGAAGATTTGTCCTGTACTACTATTTCTCATTGCTAGTCTATGAGCACTTCTGAAGAGGTCATTGACTTCCGCTCTGACAGTGCCAGTATCCTTTGGATGGAGGTTAAGAACACCAGTACCATTGTTTTTTCCCTGTAAATGTTCAACATGAGAAGCTCAGAGCACAGTAGCTTTGCTAAAATCTCCCTGACAGGTTTTACGAAGATTTGTCCTGTACTACTATTTCTCATTGCTAGTCTATGAGCACTTCTGAAGAGGTCATTGACTTCCGCTCTGACAGTGCCAGTATCCTTTGGATGGAGGTTAAGAACATTTTTCCTGGGGCTGGTGGCCTGCTTGGCCAGTGCTTACCTGATGGGTTGGTCAAGAAGTGCCTGTGCTCAGTGACCTACTCAGCCTTCTGCATCCTTCCTTGTAAAACATTTTTTCTGCCCCTTAGCCAGGCATTATGCCTGCACTGGAACTGGCATGTGAGAAGATGAAGGCCCCCCACCAGCAAAGTGCTGTTCATGCGCTGAAGAAAACTCACCGCCAGCCTTAGGCATTGACCAAGAGCGTTGCCATTTCAGAATTACTCCTTATACCTTGGTCTCTGGAGGGCTCAGCACCACACAGACCCCCACTTTCTGAGTAGCTCTCATCTTTGCTTCTCCTCTGCGCCGCACAGAGAAGGATTTCCTTCTCTTCCTGTCTAGAGGAGGTGAGGTCAGAAGGAGAAAGAGCTTGGGTGGCCGAGTCACAGGTGGCAAAAGAGCTGGAAAGGTCTCCAGATGGGTGACGTAAGAGCTCATAAAATGATGAGAGCCCCACCCTCATCATTCCTTTAAAACTACGTTTGTATGTGTTACCAAACCATCATGTAAAACTATATAAACGTTTTCACATGTTGAACTACAGATTAACTGTGGTGCTTATGATGATAATGAAAACCACAAACAGAACATATTGTGAAAAATACCACATGCACATTTAATTATGATTCAAATTTCCAAGCGTGCAGTCAGTGAAAGGAACTAGTGGGCGCCTCTTGAAAGTTGCTCTTTGTATTCAGCAAATCTTAGGCAACACTGAGTATCTTGCAGTGTTGGACCTCTTTATCTGTAGAAGTTGGAGAATATATTTCATTATTACTGGAGTTAATATTTAGATCTGCTGAGTTGTTTAGATTTTTTTGAACCACTTTTTAAAGTGAAAGAACCCATGTGATTTGATCGGTATATATTATTTCAGATCAAATGCCTAGGAAAAAACTTTTATTTTTGGAATATTTCAAACCATTAAAAAGAGTGAAAATCTGCAGGGGTGAGGGAAAAAAAAAGTTTTACAAATGTATGGTTTCTTTCGGGCTTGTTATGCTTTTTACTTAATGCTTGCAACATCAAGACAAATGTTTCTGAATGTTGCTTTAAGTATCTGCTTTTGGGGACATTTTGCCATATTTTTTTTTCCTGTCACAAAAACTTTACTGTGCAGCACTGAGTCTGCAGCTTGGTCTTAGAGTCAAGAGAGCCAGGTTGTTCACTTGGGATAGTTCCGTTCCATGAAGAAGCACCAATCAATCTGAATATAAAGGCCATATCAGCAGCAGAAGAAAATAAAAATGGACCCGGGATAGTAATTATTACATGTCTGCTTTTTAATTTTTCAACTATTTTTGTAAATTTTTTCAAGTTTGAGACATGTTTTTGAATATTGGTGGTAAGAGAGACTGGAAATGAGGCAAGCAGCAGTATCCTCTCCAGAGCAGTCCAAGACACAGAAGTCATGACTCTCACCAGCAGTATGTAAAAATATAACCTACTTTGGCCAAACTGCAACTCAAAATTCCAGAATTTGGTCTTCTGATTTCTCTAAACTCCTTGAAGTGCTTATGTTCTAATGTGATGACACCACCAAAATGTTAGCACGCTGTGCATGGAGCTATTTGCAGGATCTTTACACCATCCTGTACTAAGCAGTAGAGACGTGCCTAAAAGCTTAACGATCCAGGGAAATCATTAAAAGTACTCAAGGTTGGGTTTGTTTGGGTTTTTTTTCCCAATGATCAGAAGCATTCAAAATTAGAGATAATGAACAAATACCAATTTCTTTTTTTTTAAATAATGAATTAAAGTGTCATAGGTCATGTTTAAGACTCAAACAGAGATTCTAGGGTACTTAAAGAGGCAACCTCTTAATAATTTTTGTCTGTTTTAAAAAAGAAGCTGTTTTTCTCCTTTTTTTTATATAGTTTTGTCAAAATTGTTGAGTTTATTTTTTCCATGGTTTTTTTATGCAATGTTTTCTTCTCCTTTGGGTTTCTGAAACTTTTGAAATAAATTTCTTCTCTATTTAATTTCTCTGTAAACAATCATGAAAAATGAGCAAAGACATATTTCTTTCCATTAAAGGATTTTTTTCCTCCCACAAAAGGTAATATTTTAAGAAATCAACAACAGTTTTTGAGAAATATTACACTTCAGCAAAAAAAAAAAAAGGAAACCCACACAAAAAAGAAGTGATACTTCTGTTAAAAAAAAAAAAGGATGTGATGTTAAATTCTGAGCAGCTGCAACCCAAAACAACACCTTGCAGAGTGTCGAGAAATTATAGCTATGGAGTCAGCAAAACACAGGTGTTTTGTTGTGATCCTTCTGTGGAGCACAACTAGCTGTGATGCTTGCTTGCGTATTTGAGTTTATTGGGATGTTGTTTTGGGAAGTCTTGTTGGCAATCTTCTCAGGGAATCTGAATGCAGTGTGAGGGAAACATCGCAGGGGGCTGTTCAGCTTGAACCTTGCACTATGCCTGCTGTGACACATACCATTATTAATACTATTATTTTTAGGATTGGTTGAGGTTTTGGGGGGTTTTTTTGCTCTGCATTAATGTAACCAAGATCATAACAGCAGCATATGCACAACAAAGCTGCTAACTGAGGAAATATCAGGCTTACAGCATTTCTTTGCACCACAGTTGCTTATCAATGAAGCGTATATATAGCCTAATTAACATAACTGGAACGACTATAATTATGCTATCATTTTGTTTACTTTAGCACATTCTGTTGAGGTATATGGGTAGCAATATTTGTTATTGAAATATTCCCCCTTGCTACATTCAGGCTGTTTAATTATCCTGTTAGTCTATTTTATTTATGGTGTGATTTAGTTGCTTAAAAGTGAGGAAAGTGTTAAAGTCCACAAACTCTTGGCTTGCATATTGATCTCTGCTTTGGATCTTGGACACAGTCTGATAAAGCTTTGAGTATTCCTTACTCATGCAAGTAAGGCAGTGCTGTTATAATTAATGTCACTATTGGCTTAAATAAATCTTTGGAGGATAGAAGACTAAAAATAAAAATAATCAAGAACATACACAGCAAAAAGCCTTTCAGGCTTCCCTTTTGAGAAAGTGCAATGCAAAAGCAAAACTGCTAGTTTGGAATAGCACTGTTAGACAAAGACAATGAAGGAAAATGGTATCAAATATTTCTTTTTCCCTGGCTTAGGCTGGCCTACTGAAATGAAATTGTGTCCGTTTTTGGTAAAAGCAATATATGTCTCCCACTAAAGTTTCCAAAGAAGGTTCCTTGTGCAGGCAGCACTGATGATTGTCTTGGCTTTTGTATTGCCCACATGGACGACTGTGTCTTCATGGATTCAGCAGTGGTGTCACTATTGCTCCGTAGGTCCATGAAAGCCTGAGGATCCTTGGTGTGTTGCAGTGTGACCACAGCTAAGGAGGGACAACCAGAGCAGTTTTATCCCTTCTGCCCTTGTCTTTGGGTAGGAGGGGAGAGAAGGGCACATGGGGCATCGGTTCTTGCTGGCATGGATTTCTGGAAGGCTGATGTGGCAGAAAACCTTGTGGTGCTGTTGCCTTGAACCTGCCTCACCCTCATGCAGCTGCAGCGCCGGCGCATGAAGCCATTGACTGGCTTTCACCAGCAGAAGTGGTGCAAAACCAGCTCACCCAGCAGAGACCTGGATCCTCTGCTCTCTTGCATTTCACCAGAGTTAATGCCTCTCACTTTACAATGCTGTGAAGAACATTGCTAAAGAAAATAATCTTTATACAGCTATATGATTTCCATAATTAGGAATGTCAAGAGTATATTTTCAGGTAAGGATGTATAAATTAACATGGACATACTGAGAGTGCTGGAATTTTACCACACCTCTGGGTGTAGTCCAGGGCCCTTCTTCACATTAAAGGAATAACAAAGGTTCTCTCAGGACTCCTGCTGAGTTTGCTGGTTGGCTGGAAATGTCTTTTTATTTTTCAGCTTTTGATGGAGCAAAACTGTTCTTAGTAGTGTTTTCATTGGGACACTACCTCTTATGTGAAATCTGTCATACTTAGAGTCACTTCTAATCGGGAACAAGTTCACTTCTCAAGCTGGCATATACCACAGATGAAGTGCTTTCAGCATGTGGCAGGTCAGTGGTGTCCAAATCTTCCCAGGGATCTCCTGATGAAATCTTCCTTCTCCTCTCCCTACCAGCCCATTTACACAAGTACAATATAGATGTCTAATTCAAAGACACCAAGTGTGAAAGCGGGGAGAGTATGGGGGACTGGAATTTAGTGGGTTCTTTTTTGTGAAAATTGCAATCACATCACAGTCAAACTAAGAGGAATAAATTAATCATAAATCATAGAATTATAGAAACATAGTATAATTTGGGTGGGAAGGGACCTTAAAGACCATCTAGTTCCAACCTCCCTGCCATGGGCAGGGACACCTTCCACTAGACCAGGTTGCTCAAAAAGCCTCATCCAGCCTGGCCTTGGACACTTCCAGGGATGGGGCATCCACAGCTTCTCTGGGCAACCTGTGCCAGTGCCTCACCACCCTCTCCATGAAGAATTTTTTTCCTGATACCCAATCTAAACCTCCCCACTTTCAATTTTAACCTGTTACCCCTTGTCCTGTCACTACAGGCCCTTGTAAAAAGTCTCAAGTCTCTGGGCATCTGTTGCTGGCAGTGACATCACACTGGCAGGAGTGGAATGGATTGGGGTTCCATGAAGAAGCAGCACATTTCAAGCCCATTGTCAAAATCTCACGGTGGCTTTGCTGCCTGCTTGTGTTTCTTTACCACCCTTGGTCAGGCACCATGTGTAAATGAACACTGCTTACATGCAAGCTCTCCCTTAGAGTTACATCAACTACTCCTAATAAAAGCTCAATATGTGGAACTTAATCATCTACCAGATGTTTTTATTTACCAGCTCTTATTTTTTATTTAAAATTGCTCATGGGGTTTTCTAGTCACTTGGATATAATTTAAACGAGTAGAAACAAATTCATCTCTGACAATACATCATTAAACTGATGCAGTTTTACGTAAGATGAATTTTATCCACAGACCATATTTTTTAAGAAAAAACTAATCTATTACTGGAATGAAACCACATATACACTCCTTCTAAACCCTGGCTATCTCATGAATGTGAAGAATTGAGGACATAACCTGTGGAGACAGATACACACATGTGTGTCTCTTTCCATCTCCCTCGCTGCCATCCCAAGGTCTTCAGCATTGAAAGGATGGCTGATTCTCTCTTCTTGTCTTAAGACAATCACAAAGAGAGAGGGCTGAGTCTCAGAGCCATGGATTCAAATGTCCAGTGGAAACTGTGCCTTAAGAAGAACTGCAGGATTGAAGTGCCATTGCAGAGCATGAAACTAATCATAATTTTTATCCATCTCCTGCTTTCTTCCTCTGACATACTTGTGGCATTTGCTGTCTCACCATAGCCCATTGGTAAGAGGGAGCACAGAAATGTTTCATGGGCTGTAAAGAGCAGAAACCAAATGTTGTGACATGCCTGCCAATGACCATGGTTGGACTTGCTGATCCTTGTCTTTCACTTTCATGCTCCTCTTTCAGACACTACGTATTCAAATGTCTTTCTGCTGCTTGCTAAATCATCCTTGAAGTCTAACCCTTTCTATTCCCAGCTTGGCTTCTAAATACACTGTCAATCACCTTAGGTTTTTCTACATGTGTGTTGGTTTGGTGGGTTTTATACAATTAAGCACTGATTTCACTTGCTAAAAATATACGCTTTAGTCTTTCACCAGACTTTCTTATATTCAGAATGAGGAAGATAAATCTTTTGTGGTTTAAAGGGCTTTCTAGTATTCTGCAGTTGTGTGTAGGACCAACCACCTCACCCTGAAATATGTGACAGACAGCACAGTCACTTTATTGAGGTGACAGAGCACGACATCTTCCTGCTCTGAAACTTTGGCACTGACCGCAGCCACAAATGTGGGCAAAACCAGACTGTAAATACAGGTTGCTGAAGACAGCTGTTGAAGACCAGCAACTCCTGAGGACCCTTTCTACTCCTTGCTGCTCTTTAACCTTGTGCACCACTCCACAGCTGGTTGCAGGCAGTTATGTGCTTTCTTTTCCTGTGATCTCAGCCTGATACAAGCCTTACTGAACTCACTGCTGTGAGTATGTGTGTGCGCTAACTGCACCGTGTCAGGGCACGGGGCCCTGCCATCACGGAGAGGTGACATGAGACCCTCTCTCTGCACAGAGATTCTTGCTCTATCTGATGAGGCTCTCAGCAATACCATGCTGTGAAACATCTTATCATCATCTGGAAAAACAAACAGGATTTTGCCCTTTATTTTGGTGGTGTTTGTGCTTTCTGCTCTGCCATTTGCCCTCCCTGTCCCTTTTCCTGCCATAAACACGACTTTTGCTCCCATTCCCCTCCCATGCAGTCCCTTTGCCTTTGCCTTTTATTCTTCTCTCGTACAGCTTGTGTTTCCCTTGTACCAGGTTATCTCAACAGTTTGTATTAAACTCCTCTGCTAACCACATGGCATTTGTGCAGCTGCACACCCCGCTCAGGCTTGCTCCGTGCCTTCTTTGTTTACTCTAGGTGCAGATGACAGCAGCATGGGCTGGAGGGACCAGCTGGTGCTGTCAGGAAGAGCAATAGGTAAAGTTTTGCTTGAACAAGCCTAAACTCCTGTGGTCACTATCACTTTGTCTGTCTGCTCAGCCTTAGCCTGGCAAGACCTACTGGTTTATGCAACTGGGAAAAAAGTAGTGTCTTCCTTTGAAAAAGGGGATTTTTGAAAAGTCTCGGAATGAGAAGGGGACGAAAAACATGTTAAAGGGAACATGGCATACCCCGTGTGAAGCTCATGGTGAATGTGGTTTTGTGAGGATCCCCGAGTCCTGTCCACAGGGAAGCGCCTGGAATGAGCAAGACAAGAGCAACAAACGAGGAATAACTGAGGACACCCAAAATTGCTGGCATGTCATCCACCAGCTGACACTTCTTCCTAAACAAGGATTATGGTAGGGCACTGGGAATCTTGAATAAAGAGCCTCAAGGTATCTTATGACCACAAGCACCAGGGGTTTGTGGTGCATGCTTACATGTACACCCTCCAAGCATTGCTTTTCTGATAAGGCCACGTTGACCACTGCAGGGGTGGAAGTATTCATTGATGCGCACCGGCTACTTCAAACCACTGTCTTTGCAGAGGACAGCTGCTACATAGAGAGCCTCTTTACCTACCTTAGTCATTTCCCAGCAGACAAGAAACTAATCCTTTACTCAGATCAAAGTGTCTCTCGTAACCCCAAACTGAGACACGTCACAAAAATATTGCATTTTTATTCAAACCAGCCATTGTTTAACCGTGTTGTTTTTATCAGCAAATTGCTTTCTTTTAAAATTTCCCACATGTGACAAGTCACATTGTAATGCATTACTTCAGGCTGTATCTTTCATGTTGCATTAGAGTGAGACAAGCTTAACACGATTTGATGCTTGCAACCTGCTTCAAACACGGCATGTGAAAGATTTGAAAGAAGTGCATCTTTCAGGGGAAACAAAGACTTTATAGATTTATTTTTTATTTACATTTTCCTCCTTTTTTTTAGTTTCAAACTGAAGTTAACTAGTGGGACTCTTAGAGAAAGTTAATCGATGCATCTGTTTTTAATTATTTGTTAAATTCTATCATCAATTTAAAATTGTTTGCTTGCTTTATGCTTTATATTTTCCCAAATTTCTAATTCTTAGGAAAAGCTACCTCCTGACTATTAGAAAGACGCTTTCTAACAAAACAGCAGTTAGATTGGAGATAGAATGGATACAGGTTCTCATAATGGGTGCTGGTAACAGAAGAAACAAGTCTCCTTCTGAAAGATGAAGGTTAACATGGCTAAATCCCATCTGGTCAGCCACTTATATTCTAAGATATTTTTAATTCTCTGATTCATATGTGAACATAGCAACTCTGTTATACGAATGAACATGTTTGCCTCATAAAAACAGTGAGAAAAAATGAAAGACAAATAATCTGGGCTGTTAGAGTAGCTTCAAACAATATAACATATATTACAGATACAAAGTGATTTGTACCTAAGCCTAGTAAAAATGCATATTTGTCTTAGGAAAGTAGAAAAAGAATATTTTAACATTTTGAGTTTTGGGTTGGTTGGTTGGTTTTGTTTGGTTTGGGTTTTTTGGTTTTGTTGTTGGTTGGTTTGTTTGGGTTTTGTTTGTTTGTTTGTTTGGTTGGTTTTTTTTGTTGGTTGGTTGGGGTTTTTTCCCTAGAAAACTGTATTGTCAAGAAATTATTTCTGAAACATTTCTGAGCACATGATGGTTTCTCCCATACCCTGTGTACAAGCAACAGCATAAGCATGCTGGTGCTTAGTCTGCCTGAAGAGTTTTATGCTTTCCTTTGTGTTTGTATTTTATTTTCCCTGACACTATTGAGATGCTGTACTTACAGAAAGAGACTGTAGATAAGTATGCATATAAGCAGGTTCATGATTCACCCTAGGCTAGACACTGATGTTTTTATTCCTTCTGAACCATCCTATTTTGCCCCATGAGATCACAATAATTTCAGTAGGATGACTTGGACTATGAACTGAGTTCATTATACATGTAGGTAACACATTCTGGTTTTATGGATTTTTCAGTGTGAGGATCTTTATTTTAACCGCACATTTCATCTGGTATAGATGTTAATATAACTGCAGCAACCTAATTCAGGTCTTAAAATTACAATTTTAAAAGACATGCTCTGGACCAGCCAAGAAACCAAATCCTAATACAGGAACCAGGAGGTAACGTTATATAACTCCTGTGTACAAAATCAGAATACTTTAAAAAATGGTCTATTATGGTGTCAAAATGTACTAAACTATAACCTTATCTTTCATGCCAGTGACACAGATCTGATCAAGAATAACTTCAGTCAAAATGGGCATGAATTGTTTTAACTGTGTTTGCTTTTAACCTGCTTCAGACTGAACAGAGTTTCTAAAAACGGCCATAACTGTCCTTCCAACATCTTGGTTTAGCAGTGTTTCTAATTGCCTTAAAAATTTAAAACAATTAGGTTCTGAAGTACCTCTCCAGTAAATGGGGCAAAAGGGAAGAAGAAAACCCACCCGCAAGCCCCAAACCTGCTACTTAAACAGAAGTCTAGCTTCAAAATGCTCCTACTTCCACTTCTGAAGAGTTTCCTATAACACATCCGTTGGAAACAGCAAGACATTAACCTCAGTACCTGCATCAGCAGACAGTGTTTTTTTGAAAATCAAAGGGTATATTTTGGGTCAGACTTGCTATATGAAGTTGCCTTAAACAGAAGTCTAGCTTCAAAATGCTCCTACTTCCACTTCTGAAGAGTTTCCTATAACACACCCGTTGGAAACGGCAAGAGATTAACCTCAGTACTTTCTGAAGTTGCCCAAATAACATGTTAAGCCAAGCAGTGACACTAGTGAGCAGAGGATGTGGTCTAAATCTCACAGTTGATTGTAAATGATTTGGGATAAATTAACAGTATTGCCAATAGAAATTCTTTTGTTTCCAAAATGAAAATATTTAATGTGTTCTTTTGGTTTCACAAAGACCAAGTGCTTGGTGCACTCTTTCACTGGCCTAAGAAGTGGTGGAATTAATGGTGTTTTCTATCTCATCACTATCAATGCATCTGCTTTTAAATGGAAAACAAAGGTAAATGTAATGATCTTTTCCTATGGTTAGCTATTCTTGTTTCTAAAACCTGTACAATGAGATTTTCACAAGCTGGCAGGATGTTGAGTTTCACTGCCAACTTTTTGATTTAGTAATATAACTCAACCAGTAATGGCTAGCCTAACACACTGATCTGCAAGAAGACAGTATGTCAAGAACTTACTGCAATGGATGCTGTGATGCTACCATATGCACCAGGTCACACTGCAGTAACATCCAAATCCTTGAGCAATAGTTAAAGCTCTTTACAGCAAGCCAACATAAATCTAGAAAGCCAGCCAGAAACTCGTACTAAATTTTTCCAGAGCATGTGCCAGAAGGTGTCTGTTGTGTTAAGCACCTAAGTAAGTGTCCTGATTCTCAGTGCTGCTAAACGCCTTCAGTGCCAGCTCTCTTCATACGGATAGGACATGAGCAGCAGTGGAAATTGTTTATTATAGGTAGGTTTGCCAAGAAGCCTAGAGGGTATCTCTGGGAGCTCCCCACTTCCTTGCTGCACACTGGTGAGCCTGCCTTGGTGGCCACTGGTCACCAAAGGCGCTTCCCTTTACAACCCCTAAAATGCCAGCTCTTAAACAGGCTGTGCACATCTGCGGGGGCACACAGCTGAACAGGAGTGTGGATACCACATGCTTCTTGTGTTAGTCCCCTATTTTTCTGATTTGCTGCGCTTTTAAAGAAAAAGGCCTTTATGTAAACTAGTTACATTGAAATCATCCTTAACGCAAGTCAGGTTAACGTCAAAGGCAGACAAAAGCCTTAATTCACAACATCCAAAGCAGACTATTAAAACAAAAGTTTATGCAAGATAAGGGCAGAATGAAAGAAAAAAATCAATCTGTGCACATGAAATTGAAATGGAAGTTATTTCTTACTACAGTCAGCTGAGGTGCTAAAGGTGCCTCAGCGCAAACCTCGTCAGTGATTTTGTCCTCCTTCATGCCCGCAGTGTCAGCTTGCGTCTCTTGGAGAGGAGCCATCCTGGGCGAAACCACCAGCTCTAAACTGCTCCTCTGGGGGTCCTCGGGTTTGACCCCCATATCAGCCTTCCCACGCAGGTGGTGCCAGCTGTTCCTTGGAAACTCAAACCAACTGCTCCTTTTCAGTCTCCACAGGAGAGGCATGACAGAGTTTGGCTCTCAGTGAACCTTAACCAACCCTTTGTTATGCATGAAAATTTTCTTTCCAAAAAGCTAATTGGAAGTTCTAATCTTTTAAGAGACAGTCACACAGCGTGCAAAAACTCTTGATAAAATATCTAAATAAATACATTATGGAAAACAAATAAATCCTGGTGATGATAAAAGGCTAATCCAATAAACTAATCTGATCAAAAGATCAGTCTTGTAAAATCAATTACATTTGTCTTCAAACACAAAGACATAGACAAGGTTCTTAGGAGAAATACGTTCTCTGTAGGGATTAAACCACAAATTGATTTATGAATATACTCCCCTAAGAGAAACTAGAATATAATTCCTAAAGTATCTCTGTCAAGAACCAACAAGAATTTTGTCTCTTTTGTACTAGTTTAGCAACTCACTTGAAAACATGTAAACAGTGTTTGGTATACAGCATGTGATTTATAGCATACACTGTTTTGTCTCAGTGCTTTCAAGGAGAACAACAGCAAGCTGTAAAACCTTCTGCTCCAGATCATTCCTTCAAAATAAATCCAGTTCAGATGCTCTGTGAGGACTGGTATTTCAAAGTGATAACTGACAGTTTATAAATCACCCACTTTATTTTGCAATGAGACAGCACATCTGTAATCCATATTTATTTCCCATTAATAACTGTGAGGGTGCTGCTGCATTGATTGCTTTGTGTCATGTACATTTCACCTTACTAACTAACCTTGAAGAAGAGCACAGAGAAGCACTTTCACCCCTCCCCCCACCTTTTTTTTTCAAATATATTCAAATAAGATATTGAACCAACAGAAGCTCAACATTTTCATGAGTTTATTGATGAAATCCACATTGGCATCATTTGTGTTTCATTCCCTTTTCAGACATCCACATCAAATATGAAAGCTGAGCAACACAAAAGGAAAATACTTTATTTCATTTTAAAAACCAGTCAAAATGTTGAGTCACTTCAGGGTTGATATTGGTAACTGTGTGACTTTGAATGCCTTCAGGATCTGTAAAATTGCCAAAACAGATTTTAGGAAACTGGTGGGACTGGACTACCAGGAGAGAAATTTAACAGAGAGAAGATTGATTACAGTGGACTCTGTTAAGGCACAGTTAAAACACACCAAGGTGTATACCCTCACTATCCTCAGGCTACGCTGCCTGCTGAAATCTGTGAAAAATGTGTAACCTGGGCTGTTCCTGTTTGCTATTCCAGCCTCCCTGCCTTGGGGAATGACTACAACAACTGCAACTGGGTTCGTCCCAAAGCCCTACCAGAAGTGAGTCAAAGGCAAGACTCCAATCATGTCACCTGTGGAAGTTTCTTCTGTATGTAGCCAGGACCTCATGGCTAGCTGGGAAGAAAATTACATACAAAGCATGTCCCATTTTGACATCTTTTAAACTTATGTTAAGGTTTATATTGAGCCTTTGATTGTTGAAGCATAATAATTCCCATTAATAAATCCTATGTAGATAAGTTGAAAAATTAACCTCCCAAAAAGAGATGTGGAACTGCATAGGAAATGTAGGATGCCTACACCGTCTACTTTGTAATGCAGATCCTAATCACTGCTAACAGCTCTTGAGTCTGTCATTTCCTTCCACTGAGTAAAGTCGGCATACTTAAAAGTACCTTTACAACAGGGTTCTCTCTGCTCTTGCCTAATATTGCTCATAAATCAAAAATACTGAAGATGAAATCATTGGCTTCATGTCACACTAAACATTCAAAATCATTATCCCAAAATCCTTTGGGGAAGCAGACAAGATGCTCTCAGTTCAGCTCCCTGTAGATTGTAGGTCGGTAGCACAAAGACATAGCATATAATTGGTCTCAAGTGGTAGTCTGAGCTCATAAGAGGCCAAGGACAAATTAGTCCGAATCGCCTCCTACTTTTAAAAGAGACATTTCAACATGGGCATGGTTCAGATTTGCAGCTGCCTGACCTACAGATAAATACAAGGCTTTAACGTTTCCAGAAACTGAAGAGTGAACAATTTGAGTGTCTGAATATGACAGGAAACATCAACCTTTTTGATCCAGGGCATTTTTGTGAGCATTTTGGCTTCAGGATGAACTCTGAATTCTTGAATTTATATTGAAGAGTACCAAACACAACTTTAAACTCTAGATTATACAGGGAAAAGAAGACTGAAATCAAAGCAGCATGCAAATACTAACTGCGAAATGTTTCCACTAAATACCAGATATTGCTTTTTAATGTTATATGACATTTTACAGATGCAGAAAATAATCAGACATCTATTGTCAGCCAATTAGTATTTCAAAATAAATGCAAATGCAAAAATCACTGACCTGCTACCAGTTTTTTTATCATGTAAATGATATGTTTATGATATGTTTAATTTATTTTACCAAGGAAGTTTTTAAATTACTAAGCACTCAAGCTGAATAATGGGAGAATAACTCAGGAGAGGATCAGTCTATATTTGTCCTGTTTCTTATATTCTTCAACTATTTGATAGCAGTTGCAGCACGCAGCAGAAGATTAGGGTTAAGACTCTTTCATCTGACTTAAAGTGGCAAAGGCATTCCTAAAATTCAGCAGACAAAGAAATCGTCTGGATTGGAATTTAGGTGCCCATTCATATCTGACTGTCACTTAATACATGGTAACACTGAGCACATTTCACGCCTCGGGTAGAACAAACAAATATTTGCTTCCTGAAAAAAATGTTTGCAGTGCCTCAACAGTAGCATTTACAATGCAGTCAGGTTGGAAGGAGGGCAAAGTTGCTAAGGCATGAGCCCAGGACATAAAAGAATCTGCTTACAAGCTTCCCCCCAGGCTTTCTTGGTGATGTTGAACCAGCCAGGTGGCCTCCCTTGTGACTCAATTTCCCTTCTGTATTGCAGGTCTAATAGCATCACTCTCCATCAAAAAGAAGAACAGTCCTCTCAGTTTGTGATTCAGCCTAACTAGCCTGGCAGGAAGAGACAACACATTGTGCTTCTCACTCTCGGGGGTTATTTTTGGACCTTTACAAGGAGGTAGAAGAGAGATGAAAGCACTTTCTGAATTGTGCTTTCTGCTGCTGGAACAAAAGTAATGGTGTCTATCAGGTTTAATCAAGCTGTTTTCCTGCTTTTACTCTCCTGTACTTGAAACACTGCAGCACTTTGTTTTCTTTGTAGTGTTTTGGTGCAACACTTCTTCATTGGTTCAGTTTGTGCTCAAAGAGATTTAGAATTGGAAATAACTTTTAAGTGGTACTTCTAGTGTTTGTCTCAAGGGCCTGACTCACAGAATCTGTCACATTCCCCCAGCATGCTCACATTTCAGCTGAAGCATTGCAGTCACCATTGTAAAGCAGTGGACATATTTTTATATATATTGCTTTGTTTGCTGAAAAGAAGCTGGTAGAGCAGGAGGTGTCAGGTTCCAGTTTTGCCCTCAGAAAGGCATCGCAGCTTCAGCTGGCTGGGGGTATGAGACCAGCCAAGGACCCCTAGGACAGACCTCTTCTCCCTCAGCCAGGTGAGTTAGGAGAGGAGATGCATATTTACCAGAGCAGCACAACACGAGGCTAAGTCAGCAGGACGCAATTCTGGTGCACTAAAATCAGTGGCGAGCTCTTGTTGAGTTTGGCTGCAGGAGAATTTAATCCTCAAGAACATGACATTTCCCAGCAGCAGGAAGAGCAGGTCTTGCACATGTCTACTCTCCTATGGTACCACCCTTTTGTTCATACAGCAGCTCTGAGTACAGCTGTCTTCTGCAAGGTGCCTACACTCACCATGCTCTCAGCCGAAAAGGAATAGTTTTCAGAAAGCACATTGTTTGGATATATTTGAAACTGGTATTTCTGCTCATTTCCACCCTTCCCTGTCCTTCCCATCTCTTTATTTTTTTTCCTTCTTCACACCCTGTCTCCTCTCTCTAATATTTTCAAACCCATCTTTGAAGTCATTGACCTTGAAAACAAAAAGACAAAAGAGCAATTCACTTGCCAAGTGCAAATGCCTTGACAGATGCAGCGCATAAACCAAGCTGTGAAGTCAAACAAACCTGTAACATCTCACATCAGAAGCCTTCTCTCTCCTGAGTTTCTACAATGTATTATTTTTCCTTGTTCTCTTCATTCCATTTTGAAGACGGAAACTCTTGAGACCATAACTACCCTAGTCTCTACCATAAATATATCACAGAAACGGTGTAATTTATGGATTTTGGTAGTATTTTTAACAACCCTTCTAGATTTCAGCAGGGTTTTATGGCACAGATCCCTCAATCTTACAAGAACAGCCGCAACAACCAAAAGCACCTCAAGAACCTCTAACTCTTAGCGATCTCTGATGCTGTTCTGTCAATAGGGAGGATTAAGAGGGCACACTGTTAGTACAGGATTCACACTAAGTAGATCCTGGGTCCCTCAAGGGCCACAGTTGCGAGCTCCACACTGTGAGGACTTCACGTAGCAGTGAGGCTCACGGTAGATATTTAACCCTAGACCTATACTCTAAAAAATGCAAAACTGAACCTGCAAATACTTGAACCTTTGGGTCAAGTCCTTTTGCAGAGAGGCAGCAGATTTACATCAATTTCTGTATGTAGGCAAACCACTAGAGGGAGGGAGAGGTCCACAGTGCCTGAGCAGCCCTTCTCAAACGAGCTGCTCCATCTCCATCATCAAACACAGGCTAGACCCTGCCTTTTAACATTGGGTGGGGACTTTGGTTTTGACCCTACTCATAGGCAGGGTCAAAACCGAAATGAAGGTTGCAGCAGGTCCCCAGGTTCTTCAGTGTTAGGCCCTCCAAAAACCGCCTAGCAGCTTTTCTTCATCCCCGACTGCTGCTCCCAGGTGGATGTAATTTCTCAGCGCCAAGGCTGCAGGCCAGATGGACGTGTCCCGTGGGCTGAATGCAGCCCAGGAGCCATGGGCTTCAGCACCATATGTAAGTGGTGTTTTACATACATATCAAATGTCAGGCCTCAGCTATGCCGCAGATGAAGTATAATGCTACTGCTGTAGCACAGTGCCCTTAATATTATCCCACAACGTGGAAGAGTCCTTCCTCCAAATCATTAGCAACAGATGAGCTCTTGTGCTTATTAAAGGCCCCCGAATACTTTGCAGCAAAAACATACCCAGAACAAAGTGTGTCTCCATTCCTCCTCAGCTGAGTTTTAGTAAAGAATTTAATAAAGATTTATAGGTTTTCAGAGATTGTTTTGAGCTTAGCCAAGGTCTCTTTTTTTAATCAGACTTTTCCGTAGGGGGCAGGGGAGGAAGTGTTTCCAAGGTTATAGAAATTGAAGCAATATCTCAGGTATCTCCAGCCTCACTCAATGTGCCACCAGCCTTTTAACTTATGAGAGAACAGACTTTGTTTTTACAAGTCTTATCCAAAAAAGCTTTGTGTGAGTAATAAAATGTTAGGCTCCATAAGCTTATGCTAATACTCATGTCCCTGGGCTTTATTACATTTGGAAATCAAAAATTAATCTCATAAAATTTCCAAAAATAAAAAGAATGTGCTGAGGGAAAATAGGTGAAAGCTATCCTGTGCCATTATTTGTTAATTAAACTACCAAAGGCCATTTCGATGATTGGAGATGGACAAATGCCAGAAGAGAAGTTTCACTCCTGCAAGGATCTTGAAATGTTGTTAAGAAATATTAAAATCCAGTGTTGTGATAGACACCATTCTAGGGTGAGTAAAGTGAAAGTCTTCCTTCCTGCTAAATTAATATTGCAAGCACTCCAAAATGCTTTTCAGAAAAAGATATGCAAGGTTTCCTGGTAACTTGGTTAAAGGCATTAAATTCAGGGAGGAATGGCTTGGAGTCAACAATTAAGCTTGAAGAGAGTGTTGTCAGTTGTTATTTACAGGGAGTAATATAGTAAGAGTTGGAGGAAGGACTAGTTTGGTGGACCTTGGAAATTATGATCCCTGGCAGACTAGAAGAAGCATCCCAGGTCTGCTCATTTTTCCCACTTGTGTTCCCTCAACTACTGAGCATTCAGGTTGGTTTCCTGCAGACTCTTTTCAGTTAGACTGTGTTTTTCCTGAGACAAAGCATATAAAGCAGGACACAATAGTCAAGATGAGTCATCAAAAGTGGGGGAAATAACAAAATAATTACTTCACATGTCTGGCATACTTTTTTTGTGTTTGCATTTGCTCTGGCTGGGATTCTCTATCTTTTTCTACAGACCTGCAGTCCAGCTCACATTTTTTCTCCTTTCAGCGCACATCTGATTATGCCTACATGTGTTTTACTTACCCTATTAAACTGCATCCTGTTTATGCCAGGGCTTTCTTTTTTAAAATTTATCAAAGCCATTTGGAGTTTGGAGACTTTGTTCTATGAACTCCTCATGTCACCATCTAAGTCTTTAACAAAAATATTTGTTAACTAATGTCAGACTCAGACCACTACTGCAAGATCCTGCTTACTATATCAGACCACTTGCCAAATGTTAGGGATTTTGAACTGAACAGAAATCCAAATGTCTTAGAGAGGCCATCAACAAGTGGCTGTGCTGTTAAAAGAGGGGGAAGAGTTTTCATATTCTACCAAAACAGATAATCCAATAGTCTGCCGATTTCAAGGGAAGATTTAAGAAACTGCAGAATGGGCAGCTGTGGAACTAGGGAAGATTATGCTGTAACCCAAAAATTATATGTGGCAGTGGGATAGGACATACTGAATTTCGGCCAGACAATATTATCTGATAGTCCCAACCAGAGAGAATGAATGAATGAATGAATGAAGAGCTCTTAGGGAAGATAAATCTCATACTCAGTGAGAGAGGACAGTTTTGTTTTTAAGACCCTGACTGCTCACCTTTGCCGGGGATCCAACAACTGTTTCTACCACAGGCTTTTCTTCTGGACCTTGAATAGATCAGTTTATCTCTCTGAGCCTCAAATCTCTTCCTGATTCTGAGGGATACAGGGTCTTGAGGTGTTTGAGGGGCTCCTTGACACTGTAAGCTCCTCTACCCTCAAAAAAAAAAAAAAAAGCAAGGTCTGGAGAGGAAAGGATGGAGACAGAAGTAATAAAAAATTAATAAATATCTTGCCTGGAACATAGTTTGTGTTTGGTGAGACACCCACAGAATGTGAGACAACTTTGGGCAGCTTAGATAAGAGAAGTGAGGGAAGACAAGAGCTACCCATGATAAAAATGGATGGATTTAAACACAGTCAGGTGAGGAGGAAAAGGATTTTGTTGCTTTATTCAAAGCATTTGGATCCCATATTGAAAATGTATGCAAAAGTGAGAATTGCCAGTCATCAGTAATGAAAATCAGGTAAGAGACTGAGAGACATGAGTTCCGTTAAGTACAAAACTGAAGTAGATTTCTGCTCTAGATAAGGATACTGGTGCAACTTAGGCAACAAAGACTGATGGTGAGATCCCAAGAACTCATTACACATTATGTTGGGGCTGTATAAACCACAGGGAAGATGAAGTTCTGCTTTGTGCTTAACCAGAGTGATTCAAGAAACAGCACAGCTCAGGATTTATCTCCTGCCTTCATAGAAGCAGACACAACCATTTGAATCTTATGCAATACCAAAGGTACTATCAAGAAACCCAGTGTTATTACACCTAAGGGGTTAGTGGTCTTCTTCGTGGCTGGAATCAAGGACCTGTCTCTCCTCACTCACTAACTTCCTCGCTATCGAGATGATCTGATCTGGCACAAGAAGACACCATTTCCTGGAGTGCATGTGAACAACTCTCCCAGAAAAAGACTCTTCCTTGGTGTCCATCATTGACCATATTATACAGCATCTCGCCCTGCTCCCCAGTTCAATTGCTGGAGGAGAAAGGGGTGAAGAAGCAGCTGAACTGTTGTTAGACCCTACTCATTGGAAGGAACAAGATGACTGTAGGGACCATGGGAACAAATGTGCACAATGTGGCCAACCAGTGGAGACCAGGGCTTACGCAGCCCGTACAGAGCAGCACAGAGTGAACACTAACATTACAGCTGGGCGATATTACCAGCATCTAATAATTTTGAAATTTTCTGTACTGCAAATCATGTTTCTACCATATGCGGATACCAACCATCATTATGCTTGAGGCTGAAAGGATATTTGAGCAATGAATTCCTTATGGTAAGTCTCTCTGAGGGGCTGGATTCAGTAGGATTTCTCAATGTCATGCATGTGCCCAAGCATGCACACACATGCACATGTGTGCACAAGCCGTATTGGATTCTTCACAAAGCCAAGTCACAGCTTCTGTTTTCTTTTGAGGCAGATGAATGAGGACAGGTTAGCATTTATGTAAAAGCCCAGGAAGTGTTTCATTCACAGGAGGTATGAAAGGTCCGGTGTCATTTCCTTTCTTCAGGTTCAGGTCCTTTCTTCATTGCAGAGAATCCAAGATCAATCTCACTCTTTGGTAGACATCTTCCTTGTGGGGAATGGTTAGAGGAGAATGGATGTGATGAGGTACAATAACAAAAATTTCTTCCTTATGGGCCTAAAAGGAAAGACTAAATTTCCTTGCTTCTTCAGAAGAAAGGGAGTTGGCTCCCACTTTCTCAAGACCTCTTCAAGAAGTTCAACTCTACATCTCAGCCTTGCAATACCCATGTCCCCTGCATATCACTGAATGCCCTTGTACAAGTCCAGGTGCCTCATATTCCTCAACAGGTTTTCTGCAAATGTGCAGAACTCCCTCATCTATATGTGGCAAACCACTGAGATTATGAAGCCAGAAAGTTAAAGTAATTTATAAATCCAATTTCAAATTTCAGAGGAATAATGAATGCAAGGCAGAATGGAGGGCTTATGTACCTCCTCTTCTTCTACGTTCACTGGGTATGATGTAACCTACTTTTAAGTAAATCTCTTAAAATAGTGTGTCTCCTTTATTTAAAAGATCTTTTAAAGGAATCCATTTATCTTGTTTTCTTTCCTGTTTTTATTTTCCTCCTCCCCTTTGAATACCACAGGTCTTATTTCTGACTTGCAGGGATGGTCATCTGCTCATCTCATTCTCGTGTGGTCTCCCTGGGTAGAAGAGAAATGATGAACCTTGCATTCCTTCACTATCTTGGTCCCCAGGGAAATAACTGTAGCCACAGATATAGAGCAGAAAAAACGAGTGATCTGGGCTTTTCCACCATCCTTTATTTACACTTTCATGGTTTCTTTTCTTTCAATATTGCTTATGTATTTATGTTCAGCTAGCAGCCCAGCAGGGATCAAAGTCTTTACTCTCACTAGTGGAGTTTCTTATCACAGTAAGGAAAGGGTATAAGAGCCCAGATAAAAAAACTAGATAGCAACCAGATTTTTGTAACTTGCAACTGCTAAAATTATGACACCAAACACTGTTGCTTGGGTCAATCTAGAGTAATCCCATCAGTCCCAGAGGAACCCTGAACCCACAGAGTTCTTGATGACCATTAGTAGCAAAACACCCCTTATAAAATAGCACACCTAAAATGAAGAAGAATACGATACTGTGCTCTAAAATTTTTGTACATGGCACAAACAGTTATATGAAGGGGGTGTGTGGTAGAATTAGTGTGCAGCACTTTTGTAGCATAAACAGTGATAAAAATATTGGCAGAGATTAGTAACATTTGCCTGGTTTCAGTTTCTTTACACATTCAGACATCAGATGAGACTTAGCAGAATCTTTTTATGCAAAGGCAACTGAACTTTTTAATAACTCTTGTGAGCAGCAAGGAAAACAGATCTTTTCCTGATTTTTATTTGCCATTTTTAATTCTTTTTGATTGTATGAGACAAGACCATGCACCCAGAAGTACAAAACTGCAATAAGGAGGAAGTTAATCAGGTGAACATGGGTGGAAAGGACGAAGGATGATTTAGCTGGCTCCATGGTGTCGGTGAGCCATCAGCCAGTCCGGTGTGGCTATTATGAAACACACAGAACACAACATGTGAAAACAGTGAACTATTGCAAGGTAAAATTGTGTAGAATTCATGAATGATAGAAAAATTACAACGTAGTTTCTAGAATGAGGAAGTTATTTTACTTCTATTATACAAATAGGATTTTTCAAAAGAGGGTTTTTTGGCGGGGGGTATTTTGTTTGGTTTTTTTACCTAAGAACTTGGACTGATGAGCCTAGCAGAGGCTGAGCTGCAGCACTGCACAGTTTTCCCAAGCAGGTAAATGCAGGGGAGAAAAAAGAGCCCATGAGCAGGGTAGGCACTATGTCTGCACAGAATACAGCAAGAGGACTCATCCCACTTCTCACCCTTCAGGCAGCAATCTGTGGTTTGTGCTTTCACCTTGCATCAGGGAAATCCATTTTCAAATCTCATCTCTGTTGGAGGGAACCTGAATGCATATTATCTCCTTCACCAATCTGTCCTTACACTTTCACTCAGTCTCAATTTGGACCCATTCCATAGAACATGAAGTACCTCACCAGTGGTGAGTACAGGGGAACGATCTCTTCCCTAGTCCTGCTGGCCACACTGTTCCTGTTACAAGCCAGGATGATACCGGCCTTCTTGGCCACCTGGGCACACTGCTGGCTCATATTCAGCCGCCTGTCGACTCTTACTCCACCTATGCATCCAGTATGAGAGCTCTCACAGGGTGGGACCTTAATGCAAAATATCAGTTCATGGGTCCTAGTGCCACAGATTTCAGCTCAGCATCCAGTTAGGTGGTGGTGCCCACAGCACTCCGGTCAGTGGCTTCTGCTTGAAGGAAGAAATATACAAAACTGTACCTAAAAGAAATTGTACCTCCTCCATACAACATTCTTTCACTGAACTCAGTGAATGAAAGAGTCTCAGACTCTGAAGAACTGCATTGGGGCAAAGCCTTTGTGAGGCAGTTACCTTACCTCCTACAGAAATTGGTAACACTTTGTGACTCTACAGGAAAGAGACAAACTTCTCAGCCACCACTTGTTGGGGTACTCAGAGGAGTCCGCAGACATTGTTTCTTGAGGATGAGTTGATGGAGCTATGGGGGCACAACTGAGCACAAGTGTGCCTGTGTATTACCGTAAGTTGGTCCTGCAAAGAAATGAAAGGAAAAGTGATGAGGAAACTTCAAAGGCACTTGCTTAAACCTAGTCAAGTTTTCACTTAGTTTCTCTTTTTAATAAGAAATAAAAATATTAAAGGACTTAGTATTCAATGCTACAGGCTTGGAAACAATTATCTGGAAAGCTGCCTGGCAGAAAAAGACCTGGGGGTGTTGGTCAACAGCTATCTGAAAACAAGCCAACCATTTGATCAAGTAGCCAAAAGGCAAATATCATCCTGTTTTGTACCAGGAGCAGTGTGGCCAGCAGGACTAGGGTAGGTCCCCCTGTCCTGTACTGGGCACTGGTGAGGCTGCACCTCGAATCCTGTGTTCAGTGTTGGGCCCCTC
>NW_010237618.1:27495-110688 GCF_000690775.1 Eurypyga helias | reverse complement strand
TCTACAACTGCATGAAAGGACATTGCAGAGAGGAGGGTGTTGGCTTCTTCTCCCAAGTGACAAGTGTAGGACAAGAGGAAATGGCCTCAAGTTGCACCAGGGGAGGTAGATTGGATATTAGGAAGAATTTCTTCACTGAAAGGGTTATCAGACATTGGAAGGGGCTGCCTAGGCAGGTGGTTGAGTTACCATCCCTAGAGACCTTTAAGAGAGTGTGGACAAGTGCTTCAGGACATGGTTTACTGGTGGTATTAGCAGTTTTAGGTTAATGGTTGGACCTGATGATCTAAAAGATTCTATGATTCTGTGATTTGCATAGAGATAAAAAAATTAGGGGTAGCATAATGGACTTCAGTGCCATGAGTACCAGGGCTAATGTGACAGACTGCAGTAAAGGCGTGTATTGTGGGGAGTTACTGCATCTACAAGTCATTATTTCCTGTAGAAATAACATGTAGTACCACAAGCCACTGATGTATTTCATAGAGAATTTGTAGCAGATCTCTTTTAGTTAAATTGAGTCACTAGTGAATGTAAGTAAATCAATGCGATCTTGATGTTAGAATTGAAGGTTCCTTCATTGCCTCAGGAGTCTCTCTCATGTTTCTTGGTTATTCGGATTGATTGGGCCGAGGTGCAAGTTTCCCTTCTCACACCTGAGTAGGTTGTCAGCAAGCAGAAGAAGGGAGGAGAAGGAATTTCTCAGAGGTAGCACCAGGTTTCAGTGGTTACCTGAACTGACAGTGTAGTTACTGCAAGTTCATGACACTTTTTCCTTGCAGCCTGGTCTTTTTCGATTTCTGCATACAGGAATTAACACACCAAAGGGAAGTTAGTGCCAGAATCTCCAGGAAATTTGTTTTAGGGAGTCAGCAAATATGCTAAGGCAAATGAATGAGGGTTTCTAACTGTGCTCCTGTTCCCAAGATAGGTTTTGAGTTATATTAATGTCATTAGCTGAGTACGGACAGAGCAAGGAAAAGACATCAGAAGGAACTAGTAGCAAGTACTGAGTGTATGTAGGCCTATAATCACCACTGTTGGTTTGTGACTGAGCAGGTAAATCACATTTCACACTATTGTTTGGAGTTTCCTGCCTGAGCAAATGTTGCCTGATCCAAAGCCCACCCAGAATTTCAGGCAGAAGACTGACTGGCTCTTTTTCAGTCCTTTTATGATGAATGACTAAGCTGGATTTGGAGCCATTTCCATACTGAGCACAATGAAAGCAAATGCAAGAACTAAGAAAGGATTCTATAGCTTTGTGCTTCAAATTCACATTTTCTGCTGAGGTCAAACATTTGCTGGCTATCAACAACAAAATCATCTTATATTACATGTCAAGTGTTAGCATAGCTTAAAAGACAAACCAATTTCAAACAGCAGAAAACAGAATAAAGTTTAAACCGTAGGAGCAGTAATTTCTTACTCTGGAAATCAATAACATTGCACTGAGGAGAGCTGCAAAACCTTTCCAGTTTTTATTGCCATAAGCCGAGGCTCTGATTCCCACTCTAAGCATTACTCAGTTTCAACAGACTTTGATCCTCACTGGAAGGAAACAAGGATCTGACCTCTACCTGAACTTGGGTCCTGTGGAGAAAAAGATTCCCCAGTTAGAAAAATAGAGGCTTCAGAGCTTCTTATACATCCGTTAGCTTCCCACCAGGCAGCGTGTGCACACGCCTGGGTAACGTTCCTGAGTAGTCTCCTCTAATTAACCTCTCAGAGAAGGTTGCCAGCTAATTTGCTGACCAACCCCAAAGAACTAAAAAAAAGAAGGAAATATAAAAAAAAGCCAAGCAGTGGTTTTAAGCATGATTCTTGAATTAACTTTGCCAGCTAGAGCAAACAAACAGCCCTGGCTGCTGTGCAATAACTTCATTCATCCGTCTGCTTCAAACAGCAGTCACTCCTCACCCCCAACCTTTCTCACTGAGAAGTTTCCTGATGTGATTAAGTCATTATTGATTTCCTTGGGTAGATATAATAGAAAACTCCCAAGTGAAAGGAGCTGTAATCATAGACACCTAAAAACTATACAAAGCACCAACCTGAATTACTGTGCAGGTTTTGGCTGAGGTAGTTACTTCACAGTAGATGATATGGGGCTATGTTTTGGGTTTGTGCTGAAAACAGTGTTGATAACATGGGTGTTTTAGCTATTGCTGAGCAGTGCTTGCACAGAGTCAAGGTCTTTTCTCCTTTTCACCCCACCCCACCAGTGAGCAGACTGGGGGTGCACAAGAAGTTGGGAGGGAGCACAGGTGGGACAGCTGACCACAACTGTCCAAAGGGATACTCCAGATCATATGGCATCATGCTCAGTAATAAAACAGAGTAGAGAGAGGAAGGTTGGCCAGGGCTGCCATTGCTCAGGCACCATCTGGGCATCGGTCAGTTGGTAATGAACAACTGGAGGGTTTTATGCATCACTTGTTTTTTGAGGGTTAGAGTGATCTTCTTTCTCCTTGTTTTCTTTTTTTCTCTCTTGTTTTTCCTCCCAGTTATTAAACTGTATTTATCTCAACCCATGAGTCTTTGGACTTTTACCCTTCTGATTGTGTCCCCCATCCCACTGAGTGGGGGAGTGGGGGAGTCGCTGTGTGGTGCTTCGATGTTTACTGGAATTAAAACATGAGATTTATGCTTTTAAGCTTTCCAGGGATTTGCAGAAACCCACACATCAAGCAGCATGAGTTTCTTGCAACTTCCAGAAAGTGGTAAACCAGTATACACCATCCCATCTGTCATAATTTTTCATCTCTAATTCCTCCCAGGTCCTAGGGCCTCCAAATACATACCTCCACTTTGTCTTCACCGGCTTTAGGTTTCCCTCTCTTTCTCCTGATGCATTCTCGTGACACCTCCTCACACCTACCAGCCATAAACTGAACTTCAACCTCCTGTCTCCTACCTCTCTCCCCACCCACTTTCCTTCCTCTTCTTGCATTTCTTCCTCCTTGCAGATCCTGGGGGCAAGTCTCAATGTGGGGTCAAGGACTGAAAGCACATCAAGTCTGCCAGTGCTCTCACCTTGCTGCAACCCCGTGGCTCCCTGCAAGCTGCCCCGGTCACAGCATGGACCCCTGTGGCACAGCTGCATGGGACACACTGGGAGGATACCTCTCTCTTCCTAGCTCACCTTGCTGATCTCAGGCTGATGTTTGCTTCTCTCTTGCACCTATCCTTCTTTCTTCCACTCTTCATCACTTTTCCCTTCTTGACAGTCTCTTTGGCATCAGTTCTCTCTCATACAAAAGAAAGAAGTTAAAATACGTAAAAGTAAGTATAGTCGTAAGTGGACTGGCTGTTCTGCTTGCTTTCCATATAGTAAGGCATAGCAGGGGGAGATTGCTAGGCATGTAGGATGGAGTGAAGGGGATGCAAAAGGGAGGGACCTCACCCAGCACAGGGGAATTTTCTCTTCATGGGATTGAATGTTGCTCACTGTGTGGCTTCGAGTGCATTTGAGTTGATCGGTTCATGAAGACAATTACATGACATGGTTTGCTTCTAACAGTTGGAAGATTTTTTTCACTGATGCAGTTCTTTTCATCTCATTGTTGCTCCAATTTGCTATCCTGGAGAAAAGGACAGTGCAAAGGTGTAACAGCTGTTTTAGGTAAGTAGATTTTTGATTTTTAACATATCCTGGGATCCTAAGTACTATCAAGCTAGCTATGGTTGACACTAATATGTTGGACTGCAAGTTACAGTGTCCCACAATGTCTATATATTCCCTTCAGGGTACCTAATTTTTTTTCTGTTAAAGTGGGTGGAAAAGCTGGTATAATTGCTTAACGTGTTGGCATCTTAATGGTGACCTGAACACTGTACTGCGGGAGTAAGAAATGGCTAGTGGCTGTACAACATTTAGTCATGGATGTTAATAACAGCATATGATAAGAAAGCAGCCAGCCTGGGATGTGGAGCTGGACCACATCCACAGCACCACAGAAGAGACTTCTGTCAGAGACGGTGATTCCTCATCCTCACCACGCTTTGTTCACAACTGAAGGAATTGAGCCCTTGCCTTAAACAGCAAGTTATTGCTAAGGACATTGCAATAACAGTATGAGGTTGCTCAATGTTTCTGTCATGCCGCTTAATCTATAGTGTGCAGAAAAGATGTATCCACTGTTCTCCAAAAGTTGTGAGCACCTGAACAAATGCAGTATTAAACACCACAAAGCAAATACAACAGCTGGGAAGCTGAGGAGTGGCCTTTTCTTGGACAGCTAGGAGTGCAGTACACACCACAGAAAGTAATCCCCTTGATTTTCTGGTCAGCAGGATATGATATAAAGTTCCTGTGCCTGGAATGGCAGTCTGGCCGTAATCACTTACTCAGCAGACAAGAAGTTTTCAATGGTCTTGTTAGATCTGGGACCTGAGTACCCTCAATCCAATTGTGCATACTGGTCCATCTTTCCCCAGAAATGGATGATAAAACTGTAGATCTGCATCTCCATAAGACAGAGTGGTTTTCATAGCTTAATGACCCTCTATCTTCCTGGGATGTCAGGTTATACCAGAGAAGATTGCTATCTAGTTTGGTTACTTGCTTGGAGACCCTAGCCATAATCAAGTTCATTTCTCTGCCTCCTTGCTTGAGGGCAGATTTTATTCTGTGCCCCCAAAATACTGGGTTTCAGTTATTTATAAATGTTCATCAGATCATTTGCCTGTACAAATTACACCCTCAGTATTATCTGTGAACTGTGTATTTTCATTATTCATTCTGGTCTCTGCTCCTGATTGGATGCCTGAAAATTTATGAATAGAGAAAAAAGTGAATGATGAATAGTGAATCATGAATAATAAACAGAAGATGAGTACACTTTTTCAAAATCCTATTCCTCCATGAATATGTGTACCCCTCTATATCAGTTCACCAACATTCATATGCAGAAAAAATAGATTGAAACAAGACTAACAAAATGCAGCTGAATCAAATCAGGAACTGTGGGGTTTTTTATGCATAGCTGTGAATGCACTATTCAGCAGTAATTCAGCTTCAGTAAAATCCAACTGTTCTGGGGACGGTTTGCTAGAGAGACAAGAGCAGGATTTTTCTCCAGAAATCCCCCACTAACTTCTCCAGGAATGTGGACATGTCACAGTGCTTTTGCTTCCTTCCACTTCCTCAGCTGTAAAATAGAAATAACGATGACCTTCTTTCTTACCGTAGTACCCTCAAGCCTCTGAATAAATCATGATAAGTGAGAAAGAAGCATTTTTAAAGACTCATCAGTAACTGGTATAAATCATGTCAGCCTTTAGATTCTTAGCATTTTAGGCAACTTACAGGTATGTTGAATGCAGATGTTGCTTAGAGATTATTCATAAATTGTATTTTTCCCATGACAGATAATTGATAGGTTCTGCATGCCTGACTTGCCACATCATGTTTTACTTCAAAAAACCCTTTTTGTTCATTTAAACAAAACTTTATTTTCTTGTGCAATGTCCAAAACTTAATAATTATTGTTTTCCTAAGTGGCAACAATTTGCCCTCCTAAGCCTATTAAAAAGTCTTCTAATTTAAACCTGTAGACATATCTTGGCATTGAATGTGGGCAATTACAATCATTCTTGCTCTAATTTATACAATTATAGGAATGTATTTTTTCTTAGCTGTGGGTTCCAGCTGTCTAAAGTTGCTGACCAGAATGGAAGCTGTAAACATACTTTTTTCAAAGGAAGAAAATTTTGTTCAGATTGTGAGATCTGTACTTCTCCTTTTCATGTTTTTAAGAATGGTTCTGAATTCATTATGCAAGCTTTTCTTCTTTCTAATTAGAGAATCTACATAATTCTTGCAGCTTTATACTAAAAGGCAACAGGATTTTCATCTTTAGAAGGTAAAACCTGAATCTCTAGACTCTTACCTGTAACTGAAAAAAAAAAATAAGCCTGAGCCTTCCACATGTGATCACATTCCGAATGTGATCTAGCAGTTAAGAGCTAGTTATTGTCAAGCCCTTTTGAATATTCTGAAATTCGGAAAAGAAACGTTCCTAGTTTGAATAAAAACAGCCAAGCCTTTC
Organism: Eurypyga helias; assembly: GCF_000690775.1. NCBI lineage: Eukaryota > Metazoa > Chordata > Aves > Eurypygiformes > Eurypygidae > Eurypyga > Eurypyga helias. The sequence continues at coordinate 104,635 of NW_010237618.1, read as the reverse complement.
AGGAACAGTTGGAGGGTACTCAACCAAAAGCATCCATTAGTCACCCAGAATTACCCCTCTAAATCAGACAGAAGAGGGACTTAAATCTGCTTTTCTTGTAGAGTGACTGTCTCAACCTACTTCCAAAGAGCCTTTTGCCAGCTGGGACCCAAGATGGTTATGCTGAAACCAGCACTCTTAAAATAGTTTTGGTTTTGAATTTGGCTTTCTGAGTGACAAAAGTCAATTGCTTCAAGAAATTCCCAGTATACTTTAACCACTCTAATGGGTATTGCATAAGATAAAATACCTTACATATATTCCTCAAACAGATCTGTATAGCTCCGCTCTATAACACTTTACTGAAGAGAAATGGAAATGCCTGAAATTTCTGCATTTATGGGATGACAGGATGTCGTGGTGTAACCCCAGCTAGCAAATAAGCCCCACACAGCCACTTGCTCATTCCCCAAGGCCTGGGGGGAGAGAATTGGACAAGTAAAAGGGACAAAACTCGTGTGTTGAAATAGAGAGTTTAATAGGTAAAGCAAAAGCCACACATACAAGAAAAGCAAAACAAGGTATTTGTTCACCACTTCCCATTGGCAGGCAGGTGTTCAGTCATCTCCAGGAAAGCGGGGCTCCATCACATGTAAAGGTTACTTGGGAAGACAAATGTCATCATTCTTAATGTCCCTCCCTTCCTTCTTCTTCCCCCAATTTTATATGCTGAGCATGATGCCATATGGTATGAAATATCCCACTGGTCAGTTGGGGTCAGTTGTCTCAACTGTGTCCCCTCCCAACTCCTTGTGCACCCACAGACTACTTGTTGGCAGGTGGTTGTGAGAAGCAGAAAAGGTCTTGATGCTGTGTCAGTACTGCTCAGCAATAATGAAAACATCCCTGTGTTATCAACACTGTTTTCAGCACAGATCCAAAACATAGCCCCATATTAGCTACTGTGAAGAAAATTAACTCTATCCCAGCCAAGACCAGCACAGAACCAGAGCATTTTTCTGGAAGAGCTTTTAAATTAATAAAAAAAAAAAAAAAGAGGAAAAAAAGAGAAAAAAACCCCAACACAGTTTTAGCAACTTTTTATATTATCAAAGTATGTAAGCACTCTTATAAATACTGAATATACTTTCTTCAATCACAAAAATAAGTGGTATGTCTGTTTAGATTTTAGCCCTGACTCTCTAAAAAACTATAATCAGGAAGTTCAAACTACCACTCTGGCCTAAAACCCAGTTAATTGAATTTTTGTGACCATATTTTTGCCACTTTAAAAAATAATAACACAGCTTTGCTAATGTTTTCTTTGGTGTTCCAATGAACTGCAAATTAGGGTTGCCCTTTTAGTGTCCTTTTGAATCATCAAATTGTAAATGGATTTCATCTGTCTCAAAGTATTACAGCAAAAATTACAAGATGACCTTTAAAAATGGCTAGTAAAGCACTGTTTCTTACTTTGTTCTAGATCTCACCTCAGACAATCTCTTATCTCTGTCACTTTCAGAGATAAATTACTATTTCTACTGTGGCTACATCTGTAATAGCAGCTGCCTTTTCACCACACGCCATTCATATTTCTAACTCCTCCCCATTCCTTCTTTTATTTCTTTCTGCCTACACTGCAATTCTCCATTTCTCTCAAGGAAAGATTATATATATAATATATAAGTACAAAATACAAAATATACCCTCACCTTCCTTTCCATTTCCCCTTGCCTGTCATAATGCTAGCAGTTGCCATATGCCTTTTCCCCTTACTCCTCCAGTTGTTCCGTTTCATCTCATTCCCTAACTTTATCTTCTCCTTAGCTTCTCAGTATGCTCTGGCTGTTTTTTCCATCACCTAACAAGCAGGTTTATTCTTTCTCTGTCTCAGCTTACTCACAGCTGTTTACCCTTCCAGGCCCTGCCTATTTTCTCTCTGATACCCTCCAAGCTCCAGTTGCACTGTGGCAGTGTACTCCTTCCCCATGCCAGTCTGGCCACCATGGACTTGAACACAAATTAGCACATACTTTGAGAAAAATCATCCTTTTTTCAGTTTCAGTGAAGTTTTTCTTCTTTCCACTTTCTTCCTGCTTTCTTAACTACTTGTTCAGAAAGTCCTCTGGAAGATTTTCTCATTCTCCTCCCTGATTACTGGGGTGAGAAGTGTGGTGCTCAGTTAGGCTGTGAGAAGTGTGGTGCTCAGTTAGGCTGTATTTTTTATAATGATTTTGATATGATTCTTCTCACTTCTGCTATGTCTCATTTATTAACACAAGACCAATCAGTGTGTCTGTGTCAAAAAGGTATGTCTTTCATATATGTCTTTACTCCAAATCTATTTCCTTATGTCCAAATGAAAACCTTTTCATGTCTCTTAAAATTCAACAATCAGGCCAAGCTGAACTCAGGTAGAACAAACCTCTTAACCTCTCTTCCTTGTAAACTTGTTTCTCAAACTTTTCAGAACTGCCCCTCATTGCCATGCTGGTCTTAAATAGATGTGATCTTCTGTTGAGACATCTACAGTTCCCCGCTCCATCTCATAACTTGTTCTTGTGGAGTCTGTCCTTCTAAATTCTCTAAATTCTCTAAATCTCATGCAGACATCTGAGACTCTCATATCGATCCTGTCATCTTATGTCTCTGTGAATACACTGACGTTTTCCCTGACCTTACTCTGACTTCTCATGGTAATGAACAGCTCCCCAGAGCACCCACAGGGTCACTTTGAGGTGTACGTGGGGTTCTGTAAAGCCTACTTGGCTAGCACCATATAGAGACCATCACCTTTTTGCTGATCAGAATGCCCTTTTGAAGAAGTTATATCTGACCAGATACAGACATCTTTGGATACAGCTGTCTGGCGAGTCTTTAGTGGATATCAAGAAACAAGCATTGCCAGATCAGATCCCTCCCATGTGTTGATACGTAAAAGTACTTGTTTCCCTTTACTGGCTGTAAAGGAAGCTGGGGGTGACCAGTTCAGATGTCAGTATCTGCAGCTGAGATATCTGAAACCATTGAGAATAATCCCACGTTTCTGTGGTTTAGAAGTATTTTGCCCAAGTTTTTAAATTATATGAAGTTGGGAGCAATAATGTATCCATACCTGGATCTGTCCTCATGGTGCCACTGCAATGGTTACACTTCAAGCTATCAACAGCATCAAAACACTGTTCAAAAAAAGACTGAAGAAAACATCTTGCAAAGGTTAGAGGAGCCACAGTGATGTATAGCAAGAATATGGAGGCATCCAGAAACAGTTAATTGATAGCTTGTGTGGCTGGTATTCACAGTGCTGCAGTCTCAGTGACTCTAAACATATGGCAGCAAGGATAATGCTGAAAAAGAACAATGGCATTTAGTCAACTGCAGAATATAGCACTTATTTATTTATTATGAAAGGATATGTAAAACTTTCCTAGCTTTCCATTGGAGGAGGTTTTAAAATTAAAATCTAAGCCACTTGGAAGTCCTCAGACTTCCATAACTATGGGTAACATTTAGTGAGAATTTTGCCTTTATTTGGCTGCATGATGGCCTTTTAGCAATAAGTGAAATTTTAGGGCTTATGCTAATACTTTTCACTTCTTCTCGTGTCTTTGATTTTGAAGACCACAATGACCATTTTTGGGAAAGAGATGACTTAACAGGGATATTACTGAGATATACAAAATTACAAGTAATATGGTGATGATGAATGAAGACTGTTTATTCAATATTTCCCACAACATTCTTACTCTTTTCAAAGAGCATCAAATGAAATTGCCAGGCAGCATATTTAGAGCAATTCCCTACATGATGCAGAGTTAGCCTGTGGAATTTGTTACCAGATTGGAAGAAAAATATCAGGCATGTACACACAATACAGTTTTCCCATGGGAAGTTCGTTGTTTAGTTTAACATACAAATCCAGGGTTGCAGTAGTATTATTCTGTTTATGCAAATCAAACATGAATTTTTGTCTCACCTAACTCTTGGTTTATATGTGTTAGATGGAAAAGTAGGAAACCAGGGATGAAGGCTACTAGTTTATCTTTCTTGGCTCCTTCACTCTGGATTAACTGGAGCCTCTGGAGCAAGAAGGAGACTTTTCTTTCCTGTAGAGCAACCAAATACTGTCCAAGGAAGAAGATTTTGAAATGTAACATGACATAGACAAAATGACCCCAGACTGGGAAACTGCTCTGAAGATCAGGGAGCTAACTCCCAGGCAGTTCTCAAATGTGATGAAAAAGAAGGAGACTATTTCAAAGCAATCATGGAAAATTTTCTAGAATTTGTTGTAACTTGGAAACTCACATAAAGATTTCTGGATTAAGGGAAACTCTGGAGGAAAGGACTTGGCATGCGAGAAACATGGATTTTTTTTGTTTAAACAAATATGTGCTCTAAGAGATCTTCACTTTTCAGATACGAATTCCTTTTGGTGGTTTTGTGGTGTTCCTTAAAGGAAATATTATTAGCAGATGTACCTTAAAGTTTTGGCTTTTGGGATCATGTCACATCCTTGTCACAGAAAGTGCTAGTTTCTATAGCCAATGGAGAGTGACAACTACCATGGGAAAGTGACTCATACCTAATTTTGAGAAAGGTTTGAGAAGATAAATAACCCTTGGGAGGCAGCTTTCTCCAGTGGCTACACAAGGAGCCTGATGTTTATACTAGGCACTTGGCTTTCAGATGTCTGTATTTATGGGGAAAAAAAAAAATCTTGCCTTTTTTCTTTTTTTTTTTCTGTTGGAAAGTGTTGATATTACAACCCCCCAGCATGTACTCACACAAGTAAGCTAGTGTACATAATACTGTATGTGCTGACCAGTGTATTATGCAGAGCATACACAAGCTGTCAGCTGACTAATAACAGCAATAACCCTCACAAGAGTCACATCTCTAATGAAGCACTATGGTTTGGTTCAAAATGCCCTGTCTACATTCAGCTCAAGTCCAATTTTTTATTTTAGTCACTCTTGCAAAAGTGGCATTGGGTCTTTTGACAGGAGAGAGCACTTCATCATCTCTAAGAGCGTCATTTGACAATAGGCTAACAGGCTCAGAATGTGATCTGAAGTTGTGAAACAATTGCTTTGATGGCTTTCCTCAGCTTGGTTACAAGAAACCTTGCTTGACAATTTATTTTGAACATCTGGCCTACTATTATTGAGCATCTATTTATAAAGCTGGCCTCAACAAAACTCTCACAGAAGTGTCTGTCTTCAATCAGTTTGTGTGTGTCTTGTGGCAACAGAATATTTTACAGACATTAGTTCCTAATTGTCCAGGGTTTTCTTATACAAATCAGCATTCCTTTCTGGAGCTACTTTATTTATATATGGTTTTTATTAACAGAGTTGTTTCTGCATACAACATAAATGAAAACAACTCTATTAGAAAAGCTGTGAGTCATTGCCATAATTTTATTAAATAATTTCAAGATCTCAGACAAAGCATGAAAAGGCTTTAACAAACAGCTAGCAATTCCTTAAAATATACACAGAACACTTCTCTTTTTTTTCTACATTTGTATTAAGTTCATTTAAAAATCTTCTGGTTTTACCAAAGGTAAGAGTAGTAATTGTAAGCACATTTGGATATGCTATAGGATATCGGGGGGTAAAGGAGAAGGACAAATCACGATTCTCATTGAAGAACAGATATATCAGTTTGATGTACTACTGTTATTACATCACATATCAAGTGAAAGTATATTGGGTAGTGATGACAGTTCTGTATCTATCATGTATTTTACTCATCATACATTTCTACTCTTACAAAGAGCCTCCTACTACTTCTAGAGATCACTGAAGTTTGATGCTGTTGAGTCAGAAAGACGCACCTCTTTTGGAACATTTTCTTGCTCTGCTATGTATGACAAAACTCTTGGTCCCCTCATCTTCATTCAGCATAGATTGGATAGATGTATTTCACTGAATCCATGCAACACATTTTGTCCTTGCACCAACTAGAGTATGTAAACTAGAAAGAGCAGATTTTTTAATGGGAAAGAACTTCGAAATAAGCTAGCAGACACAATATTGTATATGCTGACCCATTGTCCCATTGAAGTCAAGGAAAATCTTGCATTTGATGTGAGCAGAATCATATCTTTTTCCCTTAGGACTGACTACAAATTTAACTGAGTCATTTTGAACTTGTTTGAGCATTATATTCATCTGTTGGTGATAGACACTGTGACTGGGAGAAAGACAAAAAGAGAGGACTATTTCTTTGTATTTTAATCTGCTTATGCCTTTCACTATTGTAAGTATGAATTTCATGAAATTATATTGCCTGACCAACCTAATGGCCTTCTGTGATGGAGTGAGTACATCAGTGGAGGAGGGAAGATCTACAGATGTCATATACCTGGAATTCTGTAAGGCCTCTGACATCGTCCCCCAGAACACCCTTCTTTCCAAATTGGAGAGAGATGGATTTGATGGGAGGACTGTTCAGTGGATGAGGAACTGGTTGGCTGGTCACATCCAGAGGGTAGTGGTCAATGGCTCAATGTCCAGATGGAGATCAGTGACAAGTGGTGTCCCTCAGGGATAGTGGGATCACTATTTTTTAATACCTCCATCAATGACATAGACAGCAGGATACAGTGCACCCTCAGCAAGTTTGCAGATGACACTGAGCTGAGAGGTGCGGCTCTGACAGGTCTGAAGGATGGGATGCCATCCAGAGACCTGGGCAAGATCAAGTGTGACTATGTGAACCTCATGAGGTTCAAAAATGCCAAGTGCAAGTTCCTGCACCTGGATCAGGGCAGCCCCTGAGATCAATACAGGCTAGTGGATGAAGAGATCAAGAGCTGCCCTGAGGAGAAGGACTTGGGAGTACTGGTGGATGAAAAGCTGGACATGAGCCGGCAGTGTGCGCTGGCAGCCCAGAAAGCCAACCGTATCCTGGGCTGTATCCAGAGAAGTGTGGCCAGAAGGTCGAGGGAGGTGATTCTCCCCCTCCTATTTCACTCTTGTGACACCCAACCTGCAGTACTGCATCTAGCTTTAGAGTCCTTAGCACATGGAAAACATGAACCTATTGGAGCAGATCCAGACGAGGCCACAGAAATGATCAGAGGGCTGGAGTACCTCTGCTATGATGAATGGCTGAGAGAATTGGACTTGTTCAGCATGGAGAAGAGAATGATCCAGGGAGACTTTATAGCAGCCTGCCAGTACTTAAAGGGGGCTTAGAGGAAAACTGGGGACAAATTTTTTAGTAGAGCCTAAAGTAGGACCTAGAGTGGTCATAGGACAAGGGGTAATGGTTTTAAAGTAAAAGGGGCTAGATTTAGAGTAGATATAAGGCAGATATCTTTTATTATGAGGATGGTGAAACACTGGAACAGGTTGCCCAGAGACGTGGTAGATGTCCCATCCCTGGAAACTTTCAAGGTCAGGTTTGACAGGGCTCTCAGCAACCTGATCTAGTTGAAGATGTCCCTGCCCATTGCAGAAGGGTTGGTCTAGATGATCTTTAAAGGTCCCTTGCAACCCAAACTATTCTATGTGACATAAAATTATGTATATATTTGTAATCACTTGGTTGCCTCTGTTTTGGATGATCACTTGGAAATGCCTGGAAACTAAAACTGCTGAGTGATCCATAGGACATGCAGCAATCCCTGCACTCAAGGAATTGTTATGAGTAACATTTTTCACATGCTTTAACAACTTTTGAATTAGGAATTACTTTTAGAGTAGGAATTACTTTCGTCTTCATTAGCCTGTCATCTTTTATAGATAAACTTCTCTATATATAGCAATAAAAAGAAAACAGAAATAAAAATAAATAAAAAGTAACAACTGTTACTCCTATAGGAGATTAATTCTAGTATTAGTATAATGTAGCTTTAAGACGCTGGATTGTCTGGAAACCTTTTTTGTAGCAGAGTGCAGTGTTTCTTCATAAAGCTCATTGTCTGCAAGTGGATGTCTGTCATTAGTTATATAAGGAACAAGAAAATAAATTGAAGGAGAATATTTTGGTATGCCACTTCTAGGTGTGTAACAGCTGGTCAAGGCTAAGGGACATCAGCATTAAAAGCTCTAAGTTTTACTGGAACTTGGGCCACTTTATATCATTCTGGCTTCCTCATGTTAATAATCACTGCAACCGAGACCATGGGACTCAGATGTGTACCGTCACTCCCCTTCTGATTATCCCCACACATTGACTTCTCCTGGACTCTCACTGGGGCCTGGAGTAGTGACTGGAAGAAAGCTGTGATTTATACAGCACTGTTGTAATTAGGGCAGAGCTCACAATTTTGGGCTGTGTCACTGTTTCCAGTAGAAATCCCTGTATTTAGTGGGTTATAAACATGGCCATTAAATGTCATTCCAAGCTGCAAATTGGCATACAAGTTGTCAGCGCCAGGGGGAATCTCACAATAAAATGAAAAATCTGTTTGGTGCTTTTGAAGTAATTTGGGTATACACTCATATGCACGCATGCAAGCATCTCTGCCCATCACCACGAGCCCGGAACAGGAGGTGCATAGCACAAGTTACATACGTTGTTCAACCCACTTGTGTCAAAAAGGCAGCTCGCTTCTCCTGGCTGTTGCTCACACCAGGGATGAGAACAGAACTCCTCGCCCCTGTGTAGCTTTCAGGGGATGACTATCGTCCTCCACCCACCAGCACCAGGAGAAATGGCACCTGCTTTAGTCTGCAAGAGCTGGAATGGTGGGTCTCCTCACTTTCTGATGCCCACTCAACCTTCTTTAGGTGCACACTGCAATCCGGCAGAGACTTGGAAAGCTGTTGTGGGGCCTGGAGCATGCTGAGCTGAGCTCCTCACCCTCAGCTGACCTGGTCTCAGCAGCACTGGTCTCAGCTGTCTCTTCCTGTTCCACACCCTGTGCTTCTCCCATTCCCAGACTACAGCCATGCCCAGCCCCTGTCCCACAGCCCTCCTCCCTGGTTACATCTGAGACTGTGCAGGGACCAGGGCTGCTGGAGGAGTTTCTGTCACAGGGTGGCTGGTCATGACTAAGGGCAAAGTACCTAACCTCCCTGTTGCTAAGGTGGTCTTTTGCTCAATGGGGGAATGAATGCATGCTTTACTCTAAGGGCTGCTAAAATACCAGTGATGAGTGCCACAGATGTGCCTGCAAATAACTGCCTATATCTACGAGTGTACCCATGAATGAAAAATCATTCATTGAATATTTCCAGAGAGTGAACTCAAATAATAAGGAAGGAGGAAGCAAATTCATGGCTTTGAATTGCACTACCTTTTGGTAACATTTGCAGTGTTCCTAGTACATCCCATGTTACAAACCCACCTGAAAGTCACAAGCACAGAATAATAAATGGTGTGTATGCAACATTTGAGAGTGGTAACCTCCAGACATGAAGCAGCTTGCATACTAATAACATATAGAAACTTGCTTCCTTTCATAAGCTTTCTGCCCTAAGCAGAGGGAAAATAGCCAGTGAAGGTAGCCGTAAAGGAAGGAGTGCAGGAGCCAAGAGATCACAAAATATGAGGTATGAAGAAGTGCCCATTTCAATCAGTCAGCGTGAGCATTCTTATTTATGACACGTTATAAAAAGTTTACCGTCCGTTTTACAGCTCTAGCTGCCCAAAGTTTGATTTAACCAGAAAACATGCCTGTAATGTGCATTGCCACCAGGCCTAGATTTCATGTCCTGGAGGTCATGACAGCTTAGCCCAGACTTTTTCCAAGCTATTTGTTAGTGAACATGAATCCTTCAGGTACCCGGGAGAAAGTCTGCACCGCAGCTTGTAAATCTCTCCAGAGTTGAGGAGAAAATCTCCACACTGAATATCCATCAGTAAACAGAGATACTTCTCCTGTTGTTACTAACTGGATATGTCCCTATTTTTACTGTCCTATACTGAAACTGATAATCTAAACTGCTGGGCAATTTTTAAATCGTTGCTAATGTGTTTTGCCATTAGGAGCATTAATTCTTACCTGATTCAGCATGGGAGCTCAGTGAGCCCAACTGGTCATGGGGAAGGTGGTCTCCTTCACTGGAACAGACCAGGCATTGCTGGAGGGTTTTCCTTTCTCTACTCCTCCCCTTGCCTCAAGCTGTGGGTAGCAATATTCCTTAAGAATGGAAGGAGGAGGAAAACAGACTTCACCTCCCATAGGACAGGTGAGGGGTGAACTTGCTTTTCTTGTCCTTCTTCACCTTCCGCAGTTGTCCTGGCAGGTGTGGATCTCCTGCACCGATGTGAGGCACATTTGAGTCAGGGTAGGTGTACAGGCAAGAAGCTTCACTGACTTACAGGGTGTGATCGCCCTGATCTGGAATAAAATGTGTAAAGGGCATTTTTTAACATTGGGAAATAAAGCTAATTTTTTTTAAAACTAGCTCCTTGTAAGTTGGGCAATGGGCTGAAAGAAATCAGGAGTAAGAAATGTACCATTACACTGACAGATTTAGAGACCTGTCATGTGTCTATTTTGTTTCCTCAAAGGGTACAGAGAAGAGGATGTGACAGAAGGTTGAAGGCAGTCAGGATTTGTTTTATTGACTGTACTGGAGTAGGCCATATAGCTCCTCACTAAGTTCCTTCAAATGCACATTCATGGGAAGAGGTAGGGAGAAGGCGAGAAAGGCAGCTAGTACTCTCAGTTAATTAAATCTAACTGACTTCCTCCAGCTACTTAAAATTCCATGTAAGACTTCAATGGGCATGTGTGTCCTGATCAGCCTTCTGATCACAGGCACGTGGTCCTGCCACGTGTGACGACTCATCACGTCCTGTCTCACAGACATCAAAGCTAAGCACTGATCTTGGTGGAGGATGCCAGTGAGTGGTGCATCAGAGATGGAGTGTTCCCTGCATTTCATCTGGATTCAAAACTCCTGCTGAGCCAGAATGACGCAGGGACAGAGCAGCAAAAGAAACACACGCAACAGCAGTCAGTGCAGTGTCCTTGGCCAGCAACCAGGCTGCCCCAAGTTCCAGGAAAATTTACCAGGAGATTAACCACTGCAGAAGCATCAGCACAGAAAAGTGCCTTTTATACCCTGATTATTTTGTAGTATGCAATGCAGTATCTTGTGCTATTAGGTTATTTGTTTACCAAGAATCAAAAGTTGCTGGCTGCAGAAAAGCCATGTTTATTGTGTATAGATTTTAAGCCAAGATGCCTTACAGTAATGAACTGCTAAATTATACGAGCTTTCTGCAATTGGGGGTGTTGCATGAGCATACAAGATCTCAAACTTCAGTCCTGTATCTCCTAGTGAATGGATTAATGTTCAGTGTCAAAGAAAAAAAAAAGTAATGAAAAAAATATAATGCAGCCCATTTATTGCTGTGTTCTTTTCTTTGTTTTTCAAATTCATCAGAAACAAAGAGCTGTGAAAAGAATTAGCCTAATCTTGAAAACAGCACAGGAATATGCTTAACTTCACCTGCTTGGTAGATGAAGGTTTTACCACTCCGAAAATCTTCTGGACTGCTAGGAGGGAAATGATGGGGAAATATAAAGCCTTTCTGGAATAAACAAGAATGTAAATCATTCTGAGTTCAGACTGTGCTCAGCTCAAGAATGCATCAGCTTCAGAAAAGATTAATAAACCAATATTCTTTCTTGTGCTCTTCTTTGGAGAAAACAGCTGGCTTTGATTAAGTAAATGAAGATCAAAAGAACAGAGATAGAAACATATTGAATACCTGATCCAGGGTAGGTATAACTGTTAAAAGAGAAAGTTGTCTCCACTATGTCTTCAGTTGTGTGAAAGATATATATGTGTACTTTAGTATATAGCATTATTTATAGTGATTCTGTATGGTAGAGATCCAATATACCTTTAAATAACGTTTCCCCTATTGTAACTGGTCTGGAAAGATCACCTTTGTGCAACAGAAATTACAATTGTATAATTGTACAATTGAATGCAGTAAATTAATCGAATAGCAGACTACCAGTTGCAGACCCAGAAGTCCTGCTTATATTGTTGCATGATGAATCAGCCTAGAGAACTGTAGAGCCAGATAGCCTTTGTCTTGCAAATGTGTTTTAAAACCTAAGAGTGAAAAATGGGGTGGAGCTATGGGACAAGAAATGTAGCTTGTCGTTGGTGTTGTGGTCAATGAGGTTTGAAACTCAAGCAGAGACACAGTAGGTGAGAAGTAGGACAGAAAGATTGACTTTAACAAGCCAGAAAAATTTATGATGACAGAAACTGTCAACCTCAGAAAAGCCAGGCAATTCCCTTGTAGTATGTTTGGGAAGTTTATTTTTATTTAATACAGATATTCCTTTTAAGAGGCAGTCTTACATGGTGATGAAAGAGGGTCTGTTCATCCTTATATTAATTATCGTCTGAATGCATTTTAGATTATTTTTCATGAACAGCTGTTGACATTTTTTATCTCGGTAACCTCACTCACTTGCAAGTACTATTGCTGGTGACTTCTCTTTGTCACCCTGATTTTGGATAACGAGCCTTAATAGGAGACATGCTGTTCTCTGGATGAGACAAAATGTTCTCACAATTTAACAGATATTTCCATTGTAAGCTTGGCTCACAGGATCAGGGGTGAATAAGCTACTGAAGTATATTGTGCCATCCAATTGTGACTCACCTGCCACATTTTGTTTTTAAAATAACGTGGAATAAATTAGGGAAAAAATGAAACAGAACAGAAATCTCAGGTTTTGAGCTGCAGGGGGAAAAAAAGAATCCTGAAGCCCATCAGGATTTTTAAAAAAATCTTCAGTTTCATTTAGTCCTCTATTTCCTAGGTCTGAAATGAATCCTGCAAACTTTTATGTGTCTTTGCAGTTTAAGTACAGAGATAGTTCCAGTAAATTAAAAGTAGCTAATCATATTATTAACTTTAAGGACAAGATTAAATATTAATAAGGTGATGGCCTGTGTAAGGATCATCAAAAGAAGAATGGCATTGCTACAAAAGGCTTTTGAGTTTGAGAGTTTTTGTGTTAAAGAAAGACCTGAAATAAATTTTTGAAGCAGTTGCAGCTATCTGTTCTCTAACAGTAAATATGGGAACTCTATGGGATTGCTGGTTTACTTTAGAACAACATAGAAAACATAATCTGTGGTGATGAAATGTCTGTAGGATCATATGACTAATTTTTGCCAGATCCAGACTTATCCCCACATGCAAAACTTCCTTGGAACTCAGAAGCTCAGATTCACCAATATTCCTTAAAATCCACTTTAAAAACCTAGTATAAGAGAGGAATATTTAGTGACTCTAGACCTCATCCCGTAATGTCTACTTCACAAATGTACAAAGTGGGTGGAACCATGGTACCAGGAATACAATTAAAAGGAAGGTGCAAAGTCTCAGAATGTGCTGCCTGCCATTGCGGGTAAGGTCACATGAGGATTGCACATGAAGAAATGTCTTCTTTTCTAATTTGCATGGCCTGAAGACTACAGGAGTCCTAACTATAAAATCATAGAATCGTTTAGGTTGCAAAAGACCTTTAAGATCATCAAGTCCAACTGTTAGCCTAACACTGCCAAGTCCACCACTAAACCATTTCCCTAAGCACCTCTTCTCTTAGATGCCTCCAGGGACAGTGACACAACCACCTCCCTGAGCAGCTCCTCCCAATGTCTGATAACCCTTTCAGTGAAGAAATATTTCCTAATATCTAATCTAAAACTCCCCTGGTGCAACTTGAGGCCATTTCCTCTTGTCCTATCATTTGTCACTTGGGAGAAGAAGCCAAGACTCCCCTCTCTGCAACCTCCTTTCATGCAGTTGTAGAGAGCCATAAGGTCTCCCCTGAGCATCCTCTTCCCCAGGCTAAACAATCCCAGTTCCGTCAGATAATCCTCATAGGACATGTGCTCCAGACCCCTCCCCAGCTCCGCTGCCCTTCTCTGGACACACTCCAGCCCCTCAATGTCTTTCTTGCAGTGAGGGGCCCAAAACTGAACACAGGATTTGAGGTGCAGCCTCAGCAGTGCCCAGTAAAGGGGGACAATCCCTGCTCTAGTCCTGCTGGCCACACTGTTCCTGATGCAGGCCAGGGTACCATTGGCCTTCTTGGCCACCTGGCCACACTGCAGGCTTATATTCAGCTGGCTGGCGGCCAACACCCCCAGGGCTTTTTTTTAGCCACTCATCCCAAGCCTGTAGGGTTGCAAGGGGTTTTTGTGACTCAGGTGCAGGACCTGGCATTTGGCCTTGCTGACCCTCATACAGTTGGCATTATCCCATCAATTCAGCTTGTCCAGATCCCTCTGAAGAGCCATCCTACCCTCAGGCAGACAAACACTCCTGCCCAGCTTGGTGTCATCTGTAAATTACTGAGGGTACATTCAATCCCCTCATCCTTTTCATTGATAAAGATATTAAACAGAACTTACCAACGCACTGAGCCCTAGGGAACACCACTTCTGATCATCCGCCAACTGGGTATAACTCTACTATGGTCCAATATGCCACTGAATTAGAAAATTTAGGAAAAACCATCAACCTCAGGCTTTGGGACAAATTCAGAAAATCTAATGTGTTTCTGATGCAGCACAGCAATAGCTGAGCTGACTCTAACCAGCCTTTTTTGGAGAATGGGGGCATTTTAGACAACCCTGAGTTTGGTGGAAGAAGATTCACCCACTTTAAATATTTCTCTAAGCAATCCAAATTTTAAAACTAAGCAAAGAAGCACTAACATAAATATTAGATGAACACTCTTAAAGACACCCCCAGAACGTGGCTGACTCTGCCCTGCAATTTTAGTTTAAATTGGAGATTGGTTTTCATTTAATGATGAAGTCTCTTTTAACTTTAATGGAGAGAGGACCATTTAAAAAAAATAATTTGGACATAATATACTTTGTTAAAATTTTAAATAGGCTTAGTTTCTTATGTGTGATAAATACTGATCAATATTAGGAAATTAACATTTCTCATTACGCAACCAAGGCAGTTGCGTAATCTGGCATGAGCTGTGATTTGTTTGTGTTCATATTCTTTCTCATATCTCGTATGGTTTCAATTTATGTTTGTATAATTAAAATATAAGGATACTACTTTTTTTTTCCCCCAAAAAGAAAATTATATCAATTTGCATTTAAAAGTTACCACTGGTTAGAGCAGTAGTTTCCCAGGTGAATTAAAGTTTAGAGTTGAAAGAGAATGATGAATTCAGTTTAAAACTCAGATTAGCTTTAAGAATTTTGCTCCTGGATGAGCAAAGCCCAGCAGTAGCCACTGTATATTTGTGTGTAAGGGATTTGTAATGTTAGCTTCTGATTTCCACAATTTTTAAAATCCAAAGGTTTGCCTAATTTATTAGGCATAGAATTTTGGGGCCAAAATAAACAGGCACAACGTAAGGACGCTCACAGTAAAACATCCTCGGAGATATCTTAGTTTATGTGAGAAGTTTCCCAATTCCTTCAGCAGCCTGGAGCACAGATGGCATAAAGCCACTGTTGTTCTCCCGCTTCTGCGGTGCTTCCTGACGGGTAAGATAGCATCGTTTCCATACATAGTAAATCAGTATTTTTACAAAATCATCCTAAAGTTCACAGACAAAACGTGTTATCTATCACCGTTGTTAATATGTGGCCATTTCTCTGTGTACAAAACTTCCTTCAGTCCCTGGACTTATCATCAGAGATGTCCATCTAGAAACTAACCTGTGTTGACCCGTCTGAGCCTGTGTGAGCCCATCCTGAGGTGGTACCGTTACAGACCAGAGTAACATTTGTCTCCCAGTAGCTTTTCTTTTTTTTTCTTTTTTGCCAGACCTCGAAAGGATTTCTTTATTGATCCATGTGAGTGCTATGGATTTAGCAGGAGGTAGGCACTGAGTGACATTTGCAGCCAACAAATCTCCAGTGGGTACATTCAAATAAATTCATGGTGTTACAGCCAGTGTTGGAGAAAAGGGTGTCTGGGGAGTATTTCCAGTAGAAAGTTCCTTCCATTTGCTTTAATCAATTTTTCCAAACAATGACTCATTTCAGAGACTAGTGAATATGGTCTTTTTTGAAGAGTTTTTACTAAGAACTGTACGTTGTGACCAGACTATAGATGTCAAGAGTACATTAGGTGTTGATTGCAAAGGAAGTACAAGAGTATATAGACCTATGAAAGCTGAATCAGACACTGTGTCTTTGATTCTAGATGTTGTGCTTATCATAACACGTGGACTAGGTAAATTTAAAATCCTCATCAGACAAAATCAGGGACAATCAGTAGAGATTTGCTATGGTTAGTGCTCTGTGAGTAAAGGTCTTTATTAACTGATCCAAAGAGTTGTCTATCTTCCTCTAGCACAAATTAAATAATGGCATAATCAGGTGCAGGAACATAAATGTTCTACATGTGTGCCCATTCCTCTTGTTGAAACTTCCTTTGGGGATTGCTGTAGTCTTAGTTTTCTATAAACGAATTTATGGAAGAAGCTTGTGAACCATTTCAGGAGGAGAAGTAGCACATATATTTTTCACTTCCCATTCCCCTCCATCCAAGCAGTCTTGATGTACAAGTGCATCATGGGGATGGGAAGCCCTCTGCGGTCACTGGTCAATGTGCTACATCATTTCAGCGATTACCACTGCTCAGCTACTGCTACAGCATTCTTAAGTGATTGCTATAATACATATGATGAGCGTGGTGAACAATGCTGGGAAATACTGTCATGTAGCTTGGCGAGGCCCATGCTGCCTCATGACTGTGTGCACCCTGTCACTGCTGGACCTGGGCGTTGCTGGGGACAGGGAAGGTCTTGTTCTTCAGCCCCAGCTGTGCCCCAGCACAGAGATAATGATGACTATTGCACCTGAATGGTTAAGTACAAAAATTGTCCTTTGCTCATGCTGTCATTCCAGTAGATTTTGACATAATTAATCCTAAATTATTCTGACCTTTTTGTGTGTGTGTGTGTGTGTGTAAACAAATAAATTCTTATGTGCATTTGTTCCTTCCTAGGCAGCCTTCTCTGAAGATGCTGGGGTGGGATGGAATCATTCTTCCCATTCCTGAGTGCTCTTTTGAAGGATTATTCACGACTGTGTCTTGTCACCTTCACAGTGCTTGTCTCCTGGAGACGAGCCAGAGAAGCTAAGAAGAGTGCTGCATCACAGGGATGTTTAAAACTAGAGAATTTGACAGCATGTAGATCCAGACATGGACACAGGGCTCAGACAGAGCAGCCTGGCAACTTTCCGGTAGTTATCAGTGAAATAGTGAGACACATGGGTCTATCACAAATCCAAAACACATTATGCTCAGAAGAAATCCTTGATTTCATACAGTTGGTATAAAATAAAACAGTGAGCTGCAGCACAGACTGGCTTATACAACACACAAGAAGGGTGCTCCCTGAAGGGTCTATGATGGGTAGTGATCAGGCAGGTTGGGAGAAAATTAATAAAATAAGAGGAAAGGTAATAAAAATTATTTTCTTGAACTATTGGAATTAGTCTCTGTACATATGAATGAAAAGATTAATGTGGCTTCCAGACCAAAAAGGACAGCCACCTCATTCAATATTATGCTTAAGATTTAGAGCGATGTTTTCCCAGCAAGGTGGTATCAAGCAGCTCCTGTTGGAAACTCTGCAGACAGCACCTCTGAAAAAAAACTCAGCTTGTCAACTTAATTTCACAGAAATGCTACAACAGCTGATTGCCTGAAAGTCCCTCCCCATACACAAATATTGTGTGCACTTTTTTGAACCTGGACCTTCAATCCACGATTGTTAAATAATCTGAATATTTCAAATGCGTACCAATTTCTACCTCCTTCTAGTCTTCAGTGGAAGTGTCCCATTAAAAAGACTTTCTATTTTACCACTGATAAAATCTGCCACTTGATGTACCTCTTTGTAAGGCACAATGGCCTCCAGTAATCACGAGACTATTTTACACAGTGATTTGATTAGTCACAGTGTTTAAGAGTAGCTGGGTTACATGTGTGTTTGCCTGGATAAAGCAGGAGGCAATGGCAAGAGTCCCTACAAAATCCTGGTGTAGCAACAGAGCAAAATGAATGAGAAGACAGGACGGAGAAATAACATGTGCTAGGTCTGCCAACATTTGCTTCAGGAGCTCAGCAGGTGCCACGCGGGTCAACTTTAAAAAAAAAAACCAAAACCAAAACCAAAAACCAAAAACCAAAATAAACCCCCCAAAAAACAAAGAAGTTCAACTTTTCTTTCTGTCAATGTGGATTTATTCAGGAATATGCCAGAAACTTTTTTCAACACATGATGAAAATAGTACTATAATGGAAAGTTTTTTATTTTCTTTAGAAATATTATCTTTTCTAAAATTCACCATTCCTAATTGCATTTTGAGAGATATCAGGTAGTAAAGTTTTAAGCCATCTAAAGAGTGACAACTTTTAAGTTTTTTTCTGTGTTCTTAATTGAAAGTTTGTACAGTAACATTAAAAAACCAAATGCACTATAAAAGCGAGTGTGTGTGACATGTTTAGAGCAGCCCGGCAATCTTATTTAAAAATAACATATGACTTAGCTTAGATTGTAGGTTTTTCAATTTATGCTGAGGGATTCTAGTAATATAATTTTTTAACTGAGTCATATCATCTGTAGAAGTGTGTCATTTTTGTTTGGAACTCACATCAGACTAAGAAACCATAGTTAGCTGTCTCTTTGTGTTGTCTATTTTATTTCTAGCCTAGTGACTTTCTTCCATTCCTTGGGGTCTTTCCTGTAGTCCAAATATACTGAAAAACATGCCAAATCACCCAGATGACTCTTAGACTAACTCATCTAAACCTTAGTATGCAAATGGATTGGGTTTGTCACTGTTGAAAAATCTACATTTAATAGCTGTTGTTCAGTATTTTCATTTTTTCATATTTTCAGTGGAACATAAGTCACTTTATTGCCAGTATATGACATGACTACTTCTTTTAGTAACTACAGGAGAGAATCATGTCCAATGTGCTTCAATACTGGGATTTTCCCCACTGCCAGCAGCTTTTCAGCATTTCTTCTCATCCTAATTATTTAAAATTCTCCTTTGTATCATCTTATCAGCTGACCCTAGACAACTGGTTATGTTCTTTTGTCTCTGTTATCTGTTTTCTATTATTCATAGCTTCTAATTTACATTAATCACTATGAACATCCTTTTTTCTCCTGAACTGTTTTACATTATTCTGTAATTAATTTTTAGGTTTTTTACATTTCTTCTAAAACAAGTTGGTTGGTTATTTGTGTTTCTTCCCCATGCGGTAATCTTCTCAAATTTCAAGACTGTGACCAGACAAGATTTTAAAAGCTGTTTCCAATTCTCATTTGCAGTTGTTTGTTTAAATTCTTTTATTCCAGCTGATCTGAGTCATTTGCTTTTGAGATGCCAGTAACTTGGAAGCAAGTATTGGCATACAGAGCCTTTCTCTTCCTTGTTTGTCCATTTTGCCTAAATAGGTTAAAATCAATCATTTTAACAACTCAGTTATGCAGATTTTCCTATAGGAATACCAATGAAATTTATTTTCCTCTTCTAAATGAGAAGTTTTACATTGATAAAAGGGCAATTGATGCTCTCTTTCCTTTAACTTAGAAAAAAGGTCTGCATCTACCATTTACAGCAGCCAATTCACTGCCCAAGCATGTTGCCAAATCAAAGCTCCCTGGAAGTACAGTCACAACAAGAGGTTACATTGGTTACCTCCAGAGCTGACCAGGTGGAAATTCAAATTGATTCCCTTCCCATTTAGCATATGGATGTATACACCAATTTTTTAAACCTGGATGCCAGCTCAACCTAGTACAAACAAATTTCATCAGCAGCAGAAAGCTGACTCTAAATTAAATTTTCAGAATCATTAGAAATATTTGATTATGCTCCTACCAATGTAAGAAATTCAGTTCTCATTCTTCTAAGTATAGCAACTACTTTCAACAACCAGCTGTTAACTACTAGTACTTTTAAAGTATCTGCATGAGGGCCTGCATACCTACCTGAAAGTGCTTAAGAACTGGAAAATCAAAGGTGGCTGAAAATTACAGCCATGGTAATAGGTAAGTGCCTCCAAAGTGTTTAGAAATGGGTCTTCCTATCTATTCTTTTGCTGTGGGCTGTATAAAATAAACAACTTGATTAGCTTAAGTTTGACTGCATGAAGGATATATTGCTTCTTGAAAAATAACTCCTTTTGAAGAAAGGAATTTTAACTTTCATTTTGAAAGGTCATTTTAAAGGGTCATTATGGTTGTACTGAATTCACCAGAGACTAGTGTTCGGGAAATATTCACACACAGCTATGGTACATGTTTCAAAAGACCCTAGCACAATAGAAATTTGAATATTGGTGTCTGAACATGGAGCATTTGTCATCCAAATGACAAAAATAACTCCCGCTTCCCACTCAGGCAATTTATTCTGAGCTGGCAACAATTTCCACAGAGCATCCCCAATCCTGGTTCTATGGTCTGCTCCATTGCACCCTTCACCTCCTATTCTCTCCTCCCTTGCACTGAGCCAGGCACACATTTCTCTTCCTTTTCTTTATTTGGTCAGTAGCTGAGTTTTTTCTTAGCCACTGAAATTTCTAACCAGCTGCGTAGCGCTTGCCAGAAAAAGTTTGCTGCTTCAATCTATTTTCCTTCATTGCATAAAGGAATAATGTCATATGGCTCTTCTTAAATTGGAAATGGCATTTCTTTCTCTGGTTTATCCTAATGTCCCCTCTGTATTTTGGAGTTTTAATGAACAGTCTCTTTCTGTTTCTGTGGGTCTCTCAGCATTTTTTTTTTATTATTAAAATTTTCTAAAGTTTGACTTTTTCTTTTAAACGGGAACTCATGGAGTGACATTTTGTCATGCAACTGTACGCTGATCATCAATGTTTAATTAAAACCTGTCACTGAAAGGTGATGTCCTTCCTAAGGAATGAATTTACTTTAGCAGTGAAAGTCTAGAGGGGCAGTTCTTTCCCGGTCACAGATCGACTTAAAAGACCAGAGAGACACACAGGAAGGCAACTAACAGTTCTGTGCATATTTATGGACTTGTTGTGCATGTGGTAAGTACTCTCCTGACAGCTAGTGTTAAATCCAATCAATCATCACTTAAATACATCACTGTGTATATTCACCTCACTCCTTCATTAGCATTCATTAGCAATTAATCAACACAGCAGTAGTCTCTGGAAAGTTCAACAATCCATAAGGTACATTTACATTAAAGATGAGCAAGTGAACATTTGTTCCACTTCAGCTCAGTCTTGTGTATTGTCATTTCTTCAAGGAGTGAAAGACATCGATCAAACAAATGATTGATTGATTGATTGATTGATAGATATAGCATGCCATCTATTTCCTCTGAAGAGCATTTTTCTCCAAACCAGAGGACATTAGTTTTATTCAGAAAAAAACCTTCAGTCTCCAGTTTCACAGGATATGTTTTACCATACCGGTTAAAAATGCCTTCCTGCCTTAATCCACTAGGTTTTCAGACAAACTGTGTTGCTGCATCTCTTTCCTTTTGTAGAATAAGACCCTATTCTAGGGTACAGATGTCCAGACGTACCCTTTTATCACCAGATATGAAGTTAGATTTTTTTCACTGATTCACTTCTTCAGCCAAAACAAGCAAACAGTAATATTTCCAAGGAAAAGTAGGAGAAAAAAAAGTATATTAAGGGTTATAAAAAATAGAGCCTTACTTTTTTGTTCTATTACATTTAAGAAATAACAAATCTTAGCACTATCAGAGACCTTTACAACATTTTGGAAAATTAACTAAACTATGTTTAATTGAAGTAGTTGTTCAGCTCTACATATGACATAAATTTATACTGATAATGATATCTTTAGTGTTTATCTTAAGCACATTTCAGGCTTTATGGCAGTGAAATGATATAATCAGGTTTTAATTTGGTTGTCTGTTTTCTTTTGTGACAGAAATTATGTACTTCAAAATAAGGATTTTTTTAGCCTTATATGCACAAATGAATGGAAAAGATCAGTTACCAGCTTATACTCAATGAAATTGAATTATTTTCTTTAATAAAAATATGAAGCTATTGAGGCAATAAGTAGACATGTATTTCTTTTGTAACTCTTTTGCTTTCATAAAGCTGCATTTAGCAGCTATTACTATGTTGTTTACGTGATGAAATATCCAGTATCTAATATACATGCAGTGGTATGAGAATATTGAAAGCTTTATGTTTAATGCACCGATTATGGATTTTGGTTGCTACTTTATCTTCTTCAATATATGCCATTATTTGTTTCATGATTTCAATTAATTTCACCTACAAATGCTATCACTTTCCTAGTTATGATATGTCTTGTACTGAAACAACTGGGTCTATGATGCTGACCTCACTGTGGCATACTTCAAACTTATTAGGCCATTTCATAGTGCAACTAATCTCTAATTCTCTCTGTGGCAGCTCTCTTCCTTGTACACATTTTTGTTTGTTTTAATATCCATCCTTGTTTCATTAAATATTTTTGTTGTTGTTGTACCAATGTTTCAAGGCAGAAGTTTGTTAAGGTTGGAATAACCTCAAAGCGAAGTGCTGTGATTATGTTTAAATAGTGATTTATATGTCTTACATGTGTAGCACAATGGTGGGAAGAGCAGGACTTGTTTTCTTTATTGCAGAAATAGAGAGTTGCAGTGTCATTCTGTTTAGTGAAAGATCAAGATGTTGTGTTTCACTATAACTTGAAGACTTCCCTCTTCGAAAGATTTCATATCCTTGGTAGGACTCTTTAGACCCATAGACCCTGAAAGCTCACATCAGGGAAAAATCACATGTTATGGGAAATCTGGTAGGTCATACCCGGTTGGAAATAAAGCCTTCTCTACAAAAATATGTTGATGCGATCAAAATTCTTCAGTGTATAAACACAATAAAATATTAAGCCTAATTATTCCCAAGATCTTTAGTTACAGCTAAGACTACTCACCTATACCCCTCCTCTCTACTTGATCAGCTTCTCAGAGATGATTTGGATGGGTTCACAAAGGTAGGGGTACCAGCCACCTTTGCTAGAGAGGTAGTAAACAAAACAACGGTGTCGATTCCATTATGGGTTTATCTGCCCATTTCTACTCTACAGTCTTTATCAAAAGTCTCTCACCTACTACAAAGATAAGCATCGCTCCTCTCTGTCCCCAGGCAGCCTGTCTTCTGTTCAAGATAGACAACATTTTACCTTTACATTCCCAAAATGGTTCTTTAAACTTCTTGTTCTGTATGACTTGGATGCAAAATTTTCTCCCATTTAAAAAAAATCCCCCAAATGCATGCATTTTATTTTATACATAAGCACTGAAATTTGTTAAATTAAATCTTTATTTTGCAGAGGGAAACCCAGCAGTGATTTTTACTTTTTAAACTCCTTTTCTATTTCTAGGAAACTTCAATGAACCATTTTATGGCATGATGATAGTGCAATGGGAAGAACTTGTATTCAAGACGATTAGACAACCACTAACATAAGGCACTACTGAATTTCTCAACCCTACGGGCAACAGAAATGGCAGAGCAGATTTTAGGGAAATTTTACACATTAGTACATAAACAGTCTGTCAAGAAATCGCACCCTTCAGATGTCTGCCTCTGACAGTCTTCAAGACATTAAGAAAATCATAAATGTGATTTGCAATAGAGACATTTACTAGCCTTAATATACAGAGACTGTCATCACCAGGCAAATCCAGCAATGTCAAGTGAAGATTATTAGAGTCTGATATGCCAGTACAGCAGAATGGCATGTGTGGATGTATGTTACCCAAAAGATTGCGAACTTCTCTACTCAGTGACTGGTTTGATCTTTAGCCCACAACCCCTTGTAATGTGGCCCTACATGCTTTGACAATGTGTAGACATAACTGTAAAAAGGAAAAGCAGGGGTCTGTGACAAGGGTCGGTAAAATACGAAAACTGGAGCTTTGTGGAATCTAACATGAATTATTAAAAGGAAGGAAACACTGGCAAGGAGAAGAAACAGACTTGAAAGGAGGACTGAGGGAAGGAGAGAAATAGGACCAAAAGATGTGCAGAGGTTGCTGTGAGCTGACAGTCTCAGTCCAAACATCTGTGGATAGACATTTAAATTGCAAGGTTTCCAGGGGGCAATGAAAACCACCATGGAGGTGGAGCCGAAATCGCATACCCAGATGCTCTGTCTCTTGGCTGTGCAGTTGCACTAGTTGCCTTGGAATCAGCATATCTGGGGCTGACTGAGGTCTCAGGAGCCAGTGTTATCAAACTGGTACCTTTCAGGTCATTAAAGTCAATAATTCTTTTTTAAGTATCAAAAAGAAAAGAAAACAAAGTGAGATGATTAAAAAGCCAATTAGCAGATCAAAGTATGAGAAGCCAAGTCCTGGAGGGGAAAAAGAATGCATGTATGGTAATTTAGGCAGTAAGGAAGATAATTAGAACAGGATAGTGATAATGGGATAAGCTGGGGATCAAAAACTCTAGACTTGATTGGAAATAAAGGAGAAGAAAATTAAGGGAATTTTTAATGACTCTTTTCAGAAAACATTTAATCATATAAATATTAGAAAGAAAACTTGTCTAGAAACTATTCTGACCTGTTTGTAAGGATAAGAGTGATCCATGGTTCTAAAAAGAAACTTCATTTTGACTCTTCTTCACTGAGAAGTATTTCAGTTTCTGATTAAAATAGCTTTTGGGATGGGGAGATGGCTATGAAAGACATAAATGAAGCAGCCAATCAAAATTAAATGTGTAAGGCAGCCTTTCCTATTTTATCACTCCTTATCTTTTTCAGTAAAGGCCTCAGAGTTTTGGTGTTAAACTTTGAGACCTGATTCACTTTCTAAATTTTGTTTCCCTTGACTTCCTTCCAAGTTCTTTCTTCCTCTCCAGTTCTCACAGCTCTAGCTTTCTCTGATGATGTTTGATCTTGGCCAAAATTTCTGCTGGCCTTTTCTCCTTGTGTGTGAGCACACGCACCCCTCCCCCAGCCCCGTGCCTGCTTGAACTCCTGATCTTATCCCTGCTGTTGTCCATTTGGTCAAAAAATGCTATTCAGGGACTTAATGCAGATGGCGCAAGAATGAGGGGAAACAGAAAATTTTCTTTTTTTTTTTGTGAGGTTTCCAAAAAAAGACCACCCTCGAGCTTTGGCTCCAAATGCCTCACAGCATTGTAAGTCTACAGTTTTCTGTGTTCTCCTTCACGAAGTCCTGTGAGCCTTTAAACAGAAAGGCCCCTAACTGTTTGCTCCCCATGGCTCTGTCAAAGCAACAACATGCTTACATAAATATTGTTCAGCTCTAACCCTTTCCATGTGGCTTATACCACAGGAAGTTCACTTTCTTCTAAGGAGCCTAAACATGGTTGGGTTAAGGATGAGTCTCAGTCTGTGAAGCACGAATTACCCTTTTAGAGACAGCTGGGACTTGAGAGACAATGAAGGGTTTGCAATTTAACAAGTAAGAACAGGAAGGAACAGAGCTTGGAGAAAAAGAAAGACATCATAGACACCTCCTTTCTATTACCTAAGGTTCTTCCTAAATAATTTCAGCAAGGAATATTACAGTCATGGGACAAAGAACACGGTCATTAATGCCAGCAGTGTATCTTGTCAACAGTACAGAAAAGGAAAGGATCTTCTCTGAAGAGCAAGTGGTAAAGATCAAATAACATTCAACATGAGATTCCCCTGAATGAGTAACATCAAACAATACATCTCCTGAGTGTTCAGCCATTGCATCAGAGATAAACAGAAATAAAAGGTGAAGATGCTGTACCTCTGTGACCGTAAGAAACTCTGGGTGGCAACTCCCTATTTACTTGCAAGTAGAGAGCATGCAGAAGAGGAATGGGGAAGTAATCCCCCTGTATCTTATTTAGAGTATCTTTTACCTCCCTGACTGGTAACTCACTTCAGGGAATGGAAAGCAATAGTTGCACCAGAAGGAGGTAAACACCTAGTTTCAGATCAAATTCTTCCTGCCCTCTCAAGGCACAGTGGTTGTGCTTGAGAATATTGAGTCACTGACCCATATCTTCCTTTTATCTCTGGAGAGAACTCTCTTGCAAGCTCTTCTCCTTGTGGAGAGAAGAGGTGGCATATTTCTGATTGTTATCAGGGCAGGATATAAAAGAAAATAAAGAAATGACCATGTCTAGTCTGTCTTTCACAACGTTCCCATTTACTCCAGGTTAAAAACACTGTAATGCTCTTAAGTAGTGATTAATGACAATTCTGAGACCGTCAATTTCTATGATGAGTCTGGAACATATCAACAAATGACGTAACAAAAATAAGAGGTGGGAGTTTCAGAGGTGGGAAATGGAGCAACACAGTCTGTGTCTGCCTGACAGGTGGCTTCAACAGCCTTTGGCCCAATAAGAGCTGGTGTCTGCCTGACAGGTGGTTTAAACAGCCCTTGGCCCAATAAAAGCTGGTGTCAGTCAGCTATTCCAGCCTCTGAAAGCCCATCTACCCTTTTCAGAGGAAAAATACACTATGTGCTTATAACACGACTCATACATTCGTAACGATCACCACCATTCTCTAAATTCTCGTTTGTCAGAAGCATACAGTAGGATGCTTCGGGCTTTTGTGTTGCTCTTTTTAAGCATTTCTGGACAAGATACTTGGGTTCAGATCTTGGAGACCTATGTCTTGTTTTCCACTCCAAGAAACTTCAGAAGTTCTGCTATTACATGACTTAATTCTAGTTCATGTGCCCCATAACAGATCTGCTTATACATTAGGGTTGTTTATAAGACATAACAATACTCTTGTTCTTTTCCAAGTGGTTTGGATTTATCTCAGTTTTAGCCATCTTTAAGCTAGAAGTAGTCTAACTCACTTAGAAAGACCCCTGTTATAATGAGAGTAGAGAGAGCAAGGCATGTCCAAGGGTAATTCATCCTGCTTATCTTATATATCTGTCTTAACAAAAATGGTTGTTGCATAGAAGATCAAGTACTTGATAGCTGTATCCTATAGTAATGCTGTTTCTGAGGAGTGGGGAAGAATATGGAAACAACAAGATAGTTTTCTACTTCCTACAAACAACTCCTTGTCATAGTTTGGCACAGGTCTCTATTTTTCCTGGGCAAATTCACATGTGGAACATCAGTCCCTGGTCTTTCTTTGACCTTTGCTTTGTTCTGGGTTTTTTGTTTGTTTGGTTGGTTTTGTTTTTTGGTTTTTGGGGGGTTTTTTTGTAAGTGACGAAATCTCAATATTCTTGCCTGTGAGATTTATCTTCTTGCTCTTTTTCCCCCCTCTTTATCTTATACTTACATTTAGGTTTGCTTTCTCTTTATCTACATTATTATTTTATAATAGCATGGGCTTCAGTTGTATCCTAGAAACTCTTTCAATCATAGTTACTATCCCATGTGTTTCCAGTCCTTGAAAGAAATGTTTTATTTCCTGAAATAATTACCAACTTTGTTTCACCTCTACATTTTTTTTAATATACTTAACCCCTTCTTCTCCCACTTAACTCCTCCTTCCTCCCATGAATTGGCAGGGCTCATCGATAGGGCTTTAAACTTGGTTGGAAGGGGGAGGGCGGCAAAACCGGTAGGGACACTGAGATGCTCGGAGCCTGGGGATGAATCACTGCTCACCAGGAAAACACCTGGCAGGCAGAAGAGAGGAATACTAGATGCTCCAGTCCGCAAGCCAACTTCATAGGGGGGCCACCTTAAATGTCTCTATGCGAACGCACGGAGCATGGGGAATAAACAAGAGGAGCTGGAGGTATGCACCTGCGTGAGGGGCTATGACCTCATTGGCATTGTGGAGATGTGGTAGGACGGCTCCTATGACTGGAGTGTCAGAATGGAAGGATACAGGCTCTTCAGGAAAGACAGGCAGAAGAGACGTGGAAGGGGGGTTGCTCTTTATGTCAGGGACCAGCTGGAGTGTGTGGAACTCCATTTGCTGATGTATAAGGAGCTGACCGAGAGCTTATGGGTCAGGATTAAAGGGAGGGCAGGAAGAAGGGATACAGTAGTAGGAGTTTGCTACAGGCTACCTGTCCAGGACGAGCGAGTGGATGAGGCCCTCTATGGACAGATAGTAACAGACTCACGTTGACATAACCTGGTCCTCATGGGGGACTTCAACCACCCCAATACCTGTTGGAGGGACAACACAGCAGGGCACAAGCAAGCCAGGAGGTTCCTGGAATGTGTTGATGACAACTTCCTTATCCACGTAATAGAGGAGCTGACGAGGAGAGGTGCCATGCTGGACCTTGTTCTCACCAACAGGGAGGGGCTGGGGGGGGATGTGAAGCTCAAGGGCAGCCTTGGCTGCAGTGACCATGAAATGGTGGAGTTTGGAATCCTTACAGAGGTGAGAAGGGTGCACGACAAGCTCACTACACTGGACTTCAGGAGAGGGGACTTTAGTCTCTTCAGGGAACTGACTGGGAAGGTTCCTTGCGAAGAAGCCCTGAAGGGAAGAGGGGCCCAAGAAGCTGGTGAGAGGACAGGCAACTGATGTCATCTACCTGGACTTGTGCAAAGCCTTCAATACTGTCCCACATGACACCCTTGTCTCGAATCTGGAGAGACATGGATTTGACAGATGGACCACTCAATGGATAAAGAACTGGCTGGATGGTTGCACTCAGAGAGTGGTGGTCAACGGCTCGATGTCTGAGTGGAGATCGGTAGTTGGATTGTGGTTGTATGTAGACCCCTACAAATTTTGTTTATCTATAACGGCAGTTTACATGCATTCAGTACAAAGCTGAGAACTCAAACACTTGGAAAACAGGAGACACAGAGTTAAGCTGAAAGGCCAACTTTGAGATTTTTGCGTGCTGTGAGGAGGCTTTATTTGATTACTTTGTTTGTTTGTGCATTTATTTTTGGAGAAGCATGAGCTGTCCATTGTTTTACTTCATTATGAAAACTGAACTATTTTTGACGAGCCCTAGAGTGTAGGATGGGCTCTTATTTGGGTTCCTAAAAGAAAATAAAATTAATTAAACTATAACTCTTTCTACTTAGTTTATGGCTTAAAAGATAGTGCCTTTTTATTGTTATGCATTCTTTAGTAATTATTACCACTTGTATTCTACTGCAGACTAGAAACCCTGCCTTTAGTAGAGCAGAGATATTCAGTTCATATCCCTTGGTTACAGTATCTTTTTATGGTAGTAAGGCTGTGATCTAAGCACCCTTGGTGTAACCCAACAAGCAGATCACAAACAATACCTTAAAAGTGAAACAATATAATCCAGCATTGTTTAACAGCAGCAGGACACACATTACCATTTTGTTTCCTTTTGCAGCCCTAAGATGCATCAGGCTGTGTTAAAATCCACATTGCTCAAATGAACCCAGCTCACCAACTAGTCTGAGTCGCTCTGCACGTCTGATTACTGCATTGGAAGAGTCTCTGGAAACTGGGTTAGAGGCTGAGAAAATTTGTTCATTCCTCTTTATGGGATCTGATAGCATAGAATATGATTGATTTTCCCAGGAATTTTGGGCTGTGGTACTGGAAATCACAGCTGCCTGGGCTGGCCCTGGCTCTGCCCACTGGTATGGTTTGGCTCAATTCACTGTTGTTTTCTTTCTGTATTTTCTGGTGTCCTTAATGTTAACCTGGCTTAGGTTTTCATCTAAATTTCAGATTATATTGTTTTTCTGTGCATTTATTCTTTATTCTTATGTCTTGTAGAGAAATATACTGAAAACAACTCCTTGCTCGAAGCCCTTAAATTCATACTTGAAAATGTGATAGAGCAGATTTACCACCAAAAGGCAAATCTGTAGCACTTAGAAGTGCATAGGTCTACATTTTATCTCGAAAATAAGGAATTTCCAACTGGAGTCTATTCTATGGGTTTTGTACAAATTAAAGCTACATATCTGTTCAGACCATCCTGGGAGTCAGGAGAATGGTGATGCAATGTACAATGGGCTTCTCAAGCATGAAGACCACTTAGTTATAGAGGTTAGCTCTTTCTATTCTGCCCATTGCCAACAGTATGGAACAAAAAGAAAAAGGTTTTGGATCAAAGGACAACTGGAAGAAACACTGTCTTTCAAACACAGATTTGTCGTAACTTCAAGATATAGGTACATAAATTCTTAGCCAAATAAGTTGCAATGCTAATGTTAAAATTGCATATGGATTTGAAGGTGAGTGCAGGTGGAAGTGCAATAGTCTGCTTCAATGCAGTCAAACCCCCAGAGGGGCTCAGAACTTTAAAATGTTTGATTCAGGCCCTGTACTCACTATGAAATGGCTAAAATTTATGTGAGGTCAAATTCACTGCTTCTACAACTATTACTCTTGTGAGCTGTAATATAGAATTGCATGCAACTGCTCATAGACTGAAACACATGGCATTTTTTTGTAAAATCAGTGCTTATGAAAGATTTAATATATTTATTATTTTAAAAGTTAAAATAAAGCAAGAGTGTTGCTTTGAAATGGGTTAAATTTTACTATTATTAAAATGTCTTTGTACATGGAAGATTTTTTGAAGAATTGTTATTACACTACTGTATTTTTATTATTAAACTCCTAGTTTAACATGACATTTTCCTTAGTTTTTTACCAGATGATAAATATCTGTTGTGTTACTTTATTTTTATTTAAGTATATTTCTTTTGTCTCCCTGATCTTGTGCAGTGTAATAACAATTTTAATTTCAGGTATGAAATAGATGCATAAAATGTCATGTAAGATTTGCTTACACTTTTGAAACTGTTCTTAAAAGGAGTAGTAATTGTGAGATAGCACAAGAAAAAATTACTACATATAAGCATGTTAATAAATTCTTATTTGGGACATATCTTTATAAAATGGAATAATGAGAAAAAAGTCTCAGTAGACTTATTCTAGCAAGACTATATTTAACAAAGCTACATAAATGGTTTAATTGTTCTGGTCAAGAGAGCACATCATGGATTATCTGGGAAAGCCACAAATCTTTTAAATGAAATTTTAAATGCATTTTTAAAAAAAAAAAAAAGTCCATCTAAAGATGGATATACCTTAATTTTCATCTGACCAGAGAGGACAGACACTACCTCTCACTTAGCAGATGGGGTTTCATAACAATTTTTAATGGAACATTACTTTTTGATGGGAAACAATACTACCTCCTTAATCCTGGGCTATCACTGCATAGTGTACACTAGTGCATTGTGAAACTCTTTCATAATGTGTTTTGGTGGGACAAGCCTTGAACGGTTTGGGTGTCTGCAGTTAGTTCTTAATGTACTTATGCTTCAGCTAACTCATTTTCTTAATTTTAATGGGAGCTGCAGTGGATCCCTCTTAGCCAAAGACTCTGGCAACATCTAAGCAGGCATTGTACATAATAGAATATTTTGTATTTCACTAAAATAATTCTTTATAATTATAAGGGAGTGTTTGCTTCATGAAAATGTTTAATTCACTGAAGGCTTAAGGGATTCTGAAATGTCTGAATTTTTTTTAAGTTGCTTAATGTTGTGCCATGCCTTTCCACGTATTTAGGAATTATTTCTAAAAAATTTCTTGTCACAACTAATTTGTTTTACTCTATGGCCTTTCTGCAAGTTATTGTACCTTAATGGCTGAAAAAATTTCGTGGTAAATTGTACCTGATTCATGCCATTTTGTCTTTCAGTCTTTTGACATTTTTGCTTTATTATCAAAACACTACCAGTCTCATCCAGTCTCATTGTAATGATATTTGCATGCTTTCTCAGGTAAAGTCAAAGCCAAGCCCCCCCCCGCCCCGTATTGAAAGGTATTTGTATTTAGAAAACTGTTTCATGGCCCTCTTCCTAATTTTATGAGTTGTTTCTTTAAGAAGAGAATTGAGACATTTTTATTGATATTTTCATATTTTTTTCCCCTCTGAAAAATTGATTTTAATGTGGAGTCCTACTTAAAAATCAATGCCACAACCCGACTCAGGGTTTGACACTGAAAATCTATACTATTCTCAGTGGACATGATTTTCATACGCTTAGAATCTGAAAATACATTATACGAAAGGCAAAAACTCTCCCCTGGGGTAAAATGTCAACTAAGTTATAGTTCATCTTAACAAATCAGTCTAATTGGCACTGTTTGAGTAGAGAAGGTGCTTATATGTGTGTGTGTTTGAAAATAATACCTATCAAATCCCCAAAAAGTTGTTATGAGTGACTTTTATACTTGTTTACACTTTAGACTCAATTTATCTGTGACATATCACTCAGTAGCATTGTCTCATGGTGATACTAGAAATATTTGGATGTTCACAATAAAGACTGATAAGCTACAATTAATTAAAAATAGGATTTAATTAAAAGTATAGAGTATATTTAATATGTTGCTTGGCATAGAAATGTTGAGAAGACAGGTTTTCAGGTCCCTGGTATCCTGGATTCATCTTCAGACAGAAGTAGCTGGGGTAGGAAAGAAAGGGGAAAAGGGAAATAGCACAACAAGGATTATGATGAACTTTGACCAGTTTATGGGAAATATCACATGATGTATCTGAAAGTTGCTTTCCATTTTAAATTTCTATATCTTCCCCTAAGCCATGCACAAGACCAATGACATTTAAATGACATTTAAAGGTATCTCAGTGATATTTAAAAGTATGAAGTTCAAAAGCATTAAAAGCTAATATTTTTCTATCTGTTGCCAAAGCTTTGCCAAAAAAAATGTTTTATGCCAAAAATATAGTTGCTCTGAAACACAGGTTGGATCTTGGGGTTCATTGTAAAATTTTTCTTACATCTTGGAGCAGATGCTATGCCTTGCTTGTCAGAGTTTAAATCAGTATCGTGGTTTTTCGACTTTCTTTGAGGTATCTCCTTTAAGGCCATCACCAAAATAAATTATTTGATTGGAATTATTTTGAATTTTATCCTCTTTGGTCAGGCTTTCTTAACTAAGAAACAGTTGTTCACAGTCATATATTCTTGCTGGAAGCCTCACAGGTCTGTGAGTAGTACTGGTCTCATTAAAACATCAATAAAATGTGCTGTTCAAAGGGAATACTTAGAAAATTGTTTTCTGAATGTCAATAATTGCTTATACTGACGTAGACTGAGTACATAAGGCCAGAGTTTGTACAGAAAGCTGCCATCTAGATGACACAGATCATCCAAAACCAGATACCTTTCCATAGTCAGCAAACATCAAAACTTATGTTGTCCCCTATGATAACAACAGCTTCCAAATGGGATCTTCAATGTTCCATGGCTTTTTCAAGAAAGCTTTCAGAGGAAAGACACTAGCCAGATTAGGAGGGTCCAATGCTTTCAAAGCTCCCTTGGCTTATTGTGAAAATCATTAAGGTGACAACATTAATGAACAGAAAGAGAATCATCCATCTGATACTGTCTATACTCAATACAGAGAATGGAGAGCCTGAGTTCTTATATCCTCTCCCTGAAGCAACTTGTTGGCCAG
The DNA here is from genome assembly GCF_000690775.1 of Eurypyga helias. Taxonomy (NCBI): domain Eukaryota; kingdom Metazoa; phylum Chordata; class Aves; order Eurypygiformes; family Eurypygidae; genus Eurypyga; species Eurypyga helias. The sequence goes on along the minus strand of NW_010237618.1, from coordinate 71,280 downwards.
GTCACTTCAGGATGACTTTTACAATTTGGTCATTTTACAATATAGTGAATATTTTGTTTTCTTCCTTCAACAAGCATTTTGAGATTGAATCAAATTATGCTTCTGAAGTTATTTGTAATATTCAAGTGAAAGCTAGAACTTGAACATGCATGATGTATTTAAGCAGAAGGTGACAAATTGATATGGAGTCAAAAATAGCACCCTTCTAATATTTTATTGTTATTATTTGCAATAGCATTTTGAAAATGTTATTTAAAATATATATGGGATACAGGAAATATCATTCTCCAGACAAAAGAAAAAAAATAAAGAATAAAGGAGGCAATGAAAAGTTAGACTGAATGACAGACCCATGATGACAAATGAGGAAAAATACAAATAGTTACAGAAAAGCATCATTTCTGAGCTAACAGAAGACTGAATCACTGTAGTGCATATAAATACGCTGCAACAATGTTTTGATGACTCTTTATCACAACTCTGTGATATGAAGTATGAAATAAAATAAAAAAGAACGTTGAGGCAAAGATAAATCAGTTTACATTATGCTATTGATGAAGAATAAGGAACAACATGGAAACAGACAAACCTTGCAGGATAGGAAAATGACAACTTTGGGCTCATCTTTAATAACCTGAAAGATTTATCACTTCTGCTGAAGCTGTAGACAATATTTCTGTTGTCTGTCTCGTACCTCAAGTTATTATACAAAGAAAAGGCAGCAGATGTGCAGCAAAGATGGAACTGAGGAAGAGACTGCAGAGAAAATATCCCAGAGAGGACCACTGTGACCATGTTAGTTCAAGTGTGCTAGTCTTCACGTTTATGGCAGCCCTTTACTCAGCTTATTTGGAATTATCTAAAACAGGCACATGGATTTTTCAAACACTGAAAATAGGTATGTTCCCTCAATAGAAGCTCATTCTCAAGAGAGACCTTGTTAACATGTTTTTCTGATGACTAATGAATAGTGTATTCCTTGTTGCTGCACGAGGCAGCACCCATTTTCATGGGTTTCAGCAGTGATTTTGGATGACAGATTGGACCATGGCTAGATGTGCAGACACAAATCATTGTCATGGGAGCATTCATCCAATGTCTGTCTATTGGAGGGTCTGCCTTTTATTCCTCTCATGATCTTTTTTTTCCATTTCCCTGTGATGATGACCTGAATGTGATCAGAAGACAGCTGCCATGCAGAACGATATTTACTCAGGATGAAAATACTACTTCTTCTTAATCTCTTCTGCCATTTCAACTGATACAGGCTTGGCAGTTCTCCACCACCAGTCTTAGCACAGCTTTTCACTCTGTTTATCCATCAGAAAAAGATTCAGATTTTTTCCCCAAATTTCTGTTTTCTAAGAGTTTAATCAACCTCCTTTCTACATTTTTTTTTTCTTTTTAAACCCAAGGATTCCAAATTCATGCCTTGTGGAGGCTTTCGGACCAGCCAAGAGCATGGCAGAGATCACCAGGTCCAGAATAGACACTGAATTACACCATTCAGGTCACCTTCCTTAACTGTGAGCTTCACAGGGATGTGTGCTTACCTGTGGACCCTGTGCTCACAGTTCCAACCATCTCCTCTCATGGATTGTTTCTTTTGCTTTGGAGCCATCTACGCCAACTCATGGGTGCATACGCAATGTCCATATATGTCCAGTCGTCAGATGCTCAAATTATTCTTCAAACTCCAGTCTACAATTTCTGAGGTACATTCACAGATAGGATATGAAAAAAGAAATATAAACACATATAGTCCTGAATCATCCTGACTCCACAACCCCCTCACATTACTGTAAATTTGGAAGGAACCACATGTTGGCATAAAATAACAGGGTCCCAAATCCCTGGTCTAACCATCCAGAGGTTTAGCCAGAATAATGATGAGTAAAGGGGATAGCATGTGAACAGAAGATCATCAGTAGTATCTATTACTTGGTATAAATATCTGTGGAACCATAAACTTCTGCAAAAGCAGACACCTGGAGGTATTAGTGTATCCCAATTGTGGTAGAAGATCCCCATCTCCCCAAGACTGTATTTTACTGAGGCTACTTTTACCATCTCTGAACTGGGAAGTTCAGTTGCTGGAAGATAGGGTTAGAGAGAAGGTGAAGATGGACAGGCTGCCCAGGGAGTCTGTGAAATCTCTTTTACTGGATAACTTAAAAACACAGCTGCACAAGGCTCTGGGCAACCAGATCCAGCTGTGATGCTAGCCCTGCTATGAGCATGAGGTAGGACATGGTGACCTCCAGATGTGGCCACAGATCTCTGTCCCACCTTTTGAATACTGACCATGAGCTGCTCCCGTTGTTGCCTCTGTGTTCAGCTGTGATGGTCCTACAGATGCAGTGGCACTGCTTCCTGCCACATTAGCAGGGTCCCACCCTGTGTCCTTGCAGAGATCAATCACTGACCCTTCCACCCAACCCAAGAGGCAGAAAAGAGTAAAGTTGTGCATAAATCCAGTGCCAGAACAGAAAACCACACTGAACCACTATTTTTGTCTCCCACTGGAAATGAATCTGAGCTTTTCTGTTGAATTTGTTTTTGATGGGAACTCAAACTGAGCTGGAGCAATTTTGGCCCCAGCTAAATGGAGAAACATCTGGTTCCAGTCCCTGACTGCAGGGCTGAAGAGACCTAAACATTTCCAGAACAGTTAGAAACAAGACGTTATTAAATGGATCCTTTCTGATATGTTTCCTCAGTAACCCACGCATGGATGAAGAGAGGTTTGTGGGGGTCACTACAAGCATAACTTGATTGACTGTCTGTGATTACTGTAGCACACAAAAGATCTTTTCTCGCTTAAACCCCCCCCACTCATGCTACTTTTTGAAAATCTCCCTTTGCACTGCTTACCTACTGCACTTTACATTTTCACAGACAGCATAGAGGTGCTCATATTCAATGTACCCTTTCATTTGCATCCACTCCTCCCCTTGCTCTGTGGCCCCCTTTTCTAAAACTGCAAGTAGAATCATTTCCTTTATTCTAAGATAAAATGATTTATAATCAATTAATAAGCATTGCTGAGGCTTTTGTTTGCCTGAAGCATCATTTCCTATTCAGTTTTTGCATCTGAACTATTCAGCATTGCCTTTTGGTTCCCTGTGAAAATACTCTTGAGAAGCCATGCTTATCAGCCAAGAAGCATCCAACAGCAAAGCATGTGCATTTATAAAAAGACTATCACTTTTGTGCTAACTTTGATTGCCAGTTTCTACACTTAAAATGAAAATGAAGCTGGTGGTAAAGCCACACTGCTAGATATCTGAATTCATTACACTGAATTATGTGAATTTCCTTTCTTTCCTTCAATTCCCTCAAGTGGCATAGATTAATTTATAGAGTGTATGTGTTTTTAACATCTGCAAAGTTCTCATGTGGATTGATGTACTGAGAATAAAACTTAAAGCAGCCATTACGAGGGTAGTGCAAACATTATTCCCCTTAACGATTTTTGCACACCTGTATTTTTGAATGTCATTTTGGGAAGTGGGAGTGGAATAGGGGTAATTAGAGAAGTTACTTTACTGACACAGTAGGAGATGTATAATTGCACAGGCCACAAAGCACAAAAAAGCTGTGTTGAATGTGAGGACTGATTTTCCACAGAGATTTCTGTGACGCCATTTTGAATCCACAAAGTTTGCACTCTGCCACAAACGACTCAGAATACTCCTTCCTCTGAGCACCTGATTTACATTAGCAATCAGTTACTTAGAGGCACGAGCACTGTGGTTTGTGTCCAAAAGCTGGGTTTGTAGACAGATTTTCCTCATTAAAAATGGGAGTTGCTTGTTTTGAAATTTTTATCCTGAAATGCCTACAACTAAAAACCAGCGTTTCTGAAAACATATTTCATGCACCCCATTCTGATAAGTCCATCGTTTCTTGGTGTTTTTAAACAAACTGGAAGCAAGGTAATAGCTTATTCTTTTCGTCCTTTGATCACCTGTCAAAATGACAGCAACACCAACCTGTGTAATGATTTCTGGCTATCATTGACTTAACCAGAAGCAAACACTATGTTCTGTAGATCACGTAGCAATTTAACTTCACATTCTTCAAATTCCCCAATCTATTTTTCAGATGGTTAACATTAGGGAGAAGGAGCTTGTTCTCCATAGAAGATGTTTCTGTAGAGTTCAAAGAGAAGCCTTTAAAAAAACTGGTAGTGAATCACAGAATAATTCAGGTTGGAAGGGACCTCAGGAGGTCAGCTTGTCCTGACTCCTTCTCAAAGCAAGCCTAACTTCAAAGCCAGGTCAGGTTGCTCGGGAACTGTTGGTCAAGTTTTGAAAATCTCCAAGGACTCCACCACCTCTCTGGGCAGCCTGTCACTTTGCTTAACCACTGTTGTAATGGGAAGTTTTTTTAATATCCAGATAACAATTTCTTTGCCAAAAAGTGCAACTGATGCTTCTTGCCTTTTGCTGTGCACCCCTGAGAAAACACTGATTTCATCTTCTCTGTAAACACCCATCAGGTAGTAGAAGGCAATAATTAGATCCATCCTTTGCCTTGTCTTCTCTGTACCAAAGAAATCCTCAGTCTCTCCTCATACACAATGTGCTCCAGCCCCCAGCCATCTTAATGACACTTGACTTCCTTCAGCTTATTGATGTTTCTCATACTAAAAGTTTCAAAAGTGGACACAGTGCTTCTTGTAAGCACTGAACAGAGGGGAACAATCATTCCCCTTCACCTTCTGGCACCAGAAAGGTCTGCTAATGCAGCCCAGGATTTGGTTAGACTCCACTGCCTCAAGGGCTCATTGCTGACACGTTCAAACTGTTGACCACCGATACCAGCAGATCTTTCTCTGCAGAGTTGTTGCCTAACCATGGAACCCCCAGCGTGGAGTGTTGCATGGCATTATTCCATCCCAGGGTGACAACTTTGCCTATGACTTCGTTGAAGTCAAGTTCCTCATCACCCACTGTCTCAGGGTGTTAATTCTTTCCCAGTTTGAGGTCATCCACAAACTTGATGGATGTCACCCAAGACACTGAAAAAGGTGTTGGAACAATGGCAGACCCAGTATCAAATCCCATTGCAAGTGTCTGCATGTTAGGCTCTGAACTGTTGGCAGATACTTTTGCCCTACTTTTTCAGGTGGATCTTGTGTCTCTCCAGCAACCTTTCTTTTTTCCTTGAAAAAGCTGTTGGAAAGACAAGCCAAAGTCTTGCTTGTGACACCCATAGGTTGCCTTTGTTCCTGTCCAGGTATTTTCCTTTGACTGATGTGACTGTTCAGGTCCTTTTTCCTGCCCCCTTCACTCCTCTAGAGATCTGTAGTCAGAAACAGTGCCTCCCCTGGCAGTATTCCTTAGTTCTGGATCCCTTAGATCCTGTAATTGTGATCTCACTGAAAGGTTAGACACTCCAGCTCATATCAGATCTTGTCAATGACAGTAAAAGACTCATCATCTGTAATTTTTCTCCCACTAAAAACAGACTTTTTAACACACTTGGATGCTATCTTAAGAGAAAACAGTCAGTGTAATATTTGCTTCTACCTATGCAGCTCAAAAAGTGCAAAATGAATATTATTTTATTAAGGCTGAAAAGTCTTTTTTCTTAGTTCTGACTACTGTGCATTTTACCCATAGTTCAATAGCAGGAATACCTTAAATAAGTAATTAGCTAGAATAATGTTTCATTCTAACTATAAAATGAGGCAAATTCCTTTTCAGGATCAGAAAAAGAAATCACTGGGTTGTAGGGTAGACTCCTTTGTTTAAAACCAGACAAGCACTGACTGCTCTGCTGGGAACAGCACTGAGGAGCAAACTGAAAGTACCAGACCTGCCCTCACAGAAGAGACAGACCTTTGCTGATATCATAGAGTCACAGAATGATTTGGGCTGGAAGGGACCTTAAAGACCATCTAGTTCCAACCCCCCTGCCATGGGCAGGGACACCTTCCACTAGACCAGGTTGCTCAAAGCCTCATCCAGCCTGGCCTTGAACACTTCCAGGGATGGGACATCCACAGCCTCTCTGGGCAACCTGTTCCAGTGCCTCACCACCCTCTCTGTGAAGAACTTCTTCCTGATATCTAATCTAAACCTCCCCACTTTCAATTTAAACCCATTCCCCCTTGTCCTGTCACTACAGGCCCTTGTAAAAAGTCCCCTGCAGCTTCCTTGTAGCCCCTTCAGGTACTGGAAGGATGCTCATTTCTCCTTGTTACTGTGCGACTAATCTTGGCCAGGTCAGACCCCTTGAATGCATGCCACCTCTAAATTCCTGAAGTCACAAAAACAGGAGCTTAGTTTTGAGAAAAGTACCTTAGTTTTCATATCACTAAATTTTCAAAGGGTGGCGAATACTGTTTGCAGATTTACTCTCTCTGAAAGAGTAGAGAGCCAACACTAGCAGTAGAGTTTGCTGAGACTCATGCAGGCTGCAGTTGCTCAGCAGACCTTCTCAAAGCTTCCCATCCTTCCCTTCCTGCCACTGGACGCACAGGGACCGTGTCACACACATGATCATTTGGTGTCCCATGATGTACCTCCTCACCTCAGGGCAAACAGGCGAGACAGTCACTGGTGTGGAAGTTCCAGAGGCTGTGAAATGGTGCCTGCTATGCAACTGTGGGCAGCCATCATGGGTTCCCTGCTTTGCTTCCCGTGCCGCATTTTTCTCAGGGAAAATTGTTCTTCATGAAATACAATGGAAATTTTCGTGGGGAAATGTACTATTTTTAACCAGGCTTAGTCCTTCCTCACCAACTCGTTAGAGGGACCCTCAGCCACATACACCTGTGCCACAGCAGATTAAAAGGATACCATTCTAACCTAATAGCACATTTTCAATTACTTTCTGTAGCTGTAAATGACAGTTGGACTACAGCAAGTTCCTCTCAAGAGATCTGATGGAAATTACATTCATATATCATGTATCAGCTCCTCAGTTTAGCTTGGGATTTTAAAGCTATGTCAGCAATCATGTCATTTAACCAAATCAAATTATCTTCCGTAGATTTGGAGCAAGACAAATTTTAAACTCATGCAAAATGAAAAACAAAAGAAAAAATCTGACTGTAAATTTGGCTTTCTGTGGTTAAAACAAATTCCCTATAGAACTTCAATAAATAAATACTACGTAACTAACAATCTGAATGGGTATACAAGAAGTTATGCTCCCACATTGAACTCAGGAACTTAATTTATCTTGTAATTCAGAATCTAGGCCTTCTTAATGAGTTTTGGGAGGCTCGTTCAGACTGTACCCTTAAAAATATTTTTTGCTCTTTCAAAGTCATCTGGCCTTCCCTTTTTCTCTGTTCTATCTTGATTTAATATATCATTATAATTCCACTCTCAGTCTTTCAAGTAACAGTATGTATAAAATAATTATCTGAGAGTCTTCATGCTGCCTTTAAAAATATTCATCCTTCCCATCTGTTACTAAGTGCTTTAATCACTTTCTTTCCTTATTGTGGCTACTGCAGCCCTGCCAGTGTGTTTCATGCTACATAGATATGGTTGGGTGTGGGGTAATTCGATGATGAGTGGGATTTGATAGAATTACTTCTGTTATTTCTTTTAAAAAATACAAGCAATAAAACAATAGAAAACTTGTATACACATATTGGTCCTGTGTATGGAGCTAGCTAGACTTACTGAGATAGGTTGCTGGGGTACCATAAGGGATCTTGCCACAGTCGCAGTGGACAGGGGGTAACTGGAGCTCAGCAGGCTGAATTTTTCTGTGCAGTCACATTGCACTGGTCTGAAACCACAGAAAACACTTAAATATGTGTAGGACCTCTTTTCTGTGCTGTACTGGGACGTAGGTGGCCTTGAACAACTCAAAAATTGGACTGACAAAAGCTGCCTTTGGTTTGGAGCTCATGGAGACTCTAAGAAAAAATTACGTAAAAAGCTCTACGAAAATTGAAAAAAATTACATTTAGGGCCAATGGATCCTAATACTAGGGCTGGATCTCCAGGACTTTTCCATACTTGCACAAAGTAGAATGAAGACAGCTCATCTAGGAACTCCATCACGTTATCTAGCCACTACCCTCTGTTTCAGCAGAAACCACTGTACAACAGACACTACTTTTCTTTACTCCCTGAAAAGTAGAATAGCTACAGTAGAGGGATGGTGCATGTTGCCATCCACTGTTAAACAGAATCAGTGATGCTCATGCTAGGGCTGACCTCTGGGCTCTCCTTTAAGGCCTTGGACAAATGGGAAGAAAAGGCATACCCCTTCCACCAAGGTAGCTGAGAGCCAAATCTGCTGAGCATACCTCAAAAATGACTCACTTCTAAATCCAGTGGAGGGAGAACATAGTAAGAAATGTGTGGCTACTCGGTACCATTGAGGGTCAAGAGCTCTAAATTCTCTTGGGGCAACTTCACACAAATTCAGTGCCACACCAGAGACTTTACAGAGGTTTAGTCTTTCCAGGAATGAGGAGAAGCTGGGCAAAGGATTTGAGGACCACATTTTTATCCTGTTTTGGGGGTTGTGTGATGTGAGCACTGTGACCTTCACGGATCTCACTCCAGGTCCTTCTGGACAAGGTCTGCACCAACAGTGAATCCATACCATCAAAGAAATTAATTTTAAAAAGGGAAAACTATTCTGTAAGTTCCTAGAGATAAAAAGGCTCCTAATACTGTGTTTTGTCTTCCTCTTCTCTGCCATAATAAAAGCTTTCCTTATGCCGTAACAACATGGAACACTTTCGGTGGGAGGAATTGAGACCTCATGTATCATGGGAGGGTGCTCAACAAATCCAAACCAGTGCTTTTAGGTAGCTGATCTTAAGTAAAGGCTATTTAACATAGTCTTTGCTGGTTTTCACAGAGACATCTGCAATGATGTACAGCTACTAAAAGGCAGTGATTCATTCAAGGTAGACCAGGAATTCACATCTTTTGTGTTTCCTCACCTACACTGCTTTATGGGCTATACATTTTCTGCCTTTCTCTTTCCACATTTGGTCTCCTACCATTTACATGCCACTGTAGGCAATGTGCCAGACTGGCACTTAAAACATGAAAAATCGGAAAGGAGGAAAGAGAGACACAAATAAAAGGTAGGCCTGCAGCACTCACATCTCTGTGTCCTTTCCTGACAAGCAGCACTTCCATTTGTGTTGGGATGCCAGTTCTATCAAACTTCTGTCTTGTATCAATTTTTAGCAGCATGGATAATTTATTGCATCTAGGATGATAGAAAACCAGCTTTATACATCATTCAGCTTGCAAAAGATGTGTAGCTTCAGTTCCTTAATGGTGTCATTTTGGCTGAATGCTATTAACAGATTACCCCTGCCTAGGGCAGTGGAGCATGTGCAGCAGAAAGATAACCTTGTGTTCGTAATTTAATATTAACTGTTTTCTCCATAGTACCTCTTTCCAGTACATTAACAACAAACCAATATGGCCTTGTCCCCTGCGGTCGTATTCTTCAGCAAAAAATGGATTACATGATACCAAGTTCCTGAAGATTTCCAATGAAGTATTACAAATCACTCAACGCCTGCTCTGCAGAAATGAAAAATAAACAGGCCTAGATTCAATCAAATTTAATTCCTCCAATTTAGCTTTACCATACTTCAAAGGGTGCTCTTATTAATGTCTTGGTGAAAAAATGTAACAGTAATTTTTCCCCCTTCTTACACTGAAAGCCTCCAGTTGTGTTCAACATATAGTGAGATCAAGAATTTTTTTTTTTTTTCCCTGTGAATACTCTGACACAGTTTGATATAAAAGTGTAAGCCATTTACAGAAAACTCTTTATGGAATTTTTATCCTATTCCATTCCCGGGAGCTAAATTTATATCCTGCATTAGCTATCATAGCACTAGAGTATTAGTCTTCTTGCAAGCAGTTCAGGGCAGTCTGAGGGCCCTATCACTCTCTACCACTCACATACACAGGCATTATGGGTTTATCTCATCTTCTGCAGCAAGTGCTAGGCCCAATTCATTCCTTTAGGCTACTTTACTAATAACCTATTCCTTATCAGGGCCTCTCCACCTCAGCTTGTGATCAAAGACCCAATTAATGGAATGGAGAAAGGTGAAGCATTCAAATAATGGAGACAGCTGTTTTTCTCTGTTAGAGAAAATCCATTTGTATTGTTATCGCAAGCTCCAAGTTCTGCAGCTCCTGTTTAATTCAGTCTCCCTCCATTTCTGCTGATGATAAAAAAGTCACAATGAACTCAGAAGAGAATGGCAGAAATATCACCGTGTTTCAACTCAGCCTGGGTGTTATCAACTTGAAAGTGAAAATACAAGCAGATAAGCAGAGGAAATGTCCAACAAAGACCATATCAAATTTTCAAAAAATGTACTTTCATGCTGCATTCTTTAGTCACCTTTCTGAATGTTTTCCAGATCCCGATATACACTCCCTATGTCAGCTGCTTGAACCAGAGCAGCAGAGGGTGATAATATCGGGGGTTCCACCTCAATTGAAAAGTAATTAAAGTGGGAGAATAATCATAATTGGTTGGCATGAACATTGTCAGTGAACTGCAGCTTCTTCTGAGCGTTGGTGTCCGGGAGCCCGCCGCTAAGCTGTGTGTTTATGCTGCCACTGCCAGTGGATCAGGTGAGTTTCCTCATCTGATAGTGAAGGGTTGTGCCATGCTCAAGTCTGGTGTTAAACCCTCTCCTTAACAGGCTCCTAGGTGTAAATCTGCCCAGACTGTTGCAAATGAAATCCTACCCACTCTACGTGACAGCAGTTCATTTCATAAATGTGTAAAGGCCACGTTACCATTCTCTTCCTCACTCCTTTGTAATCATGTTGTCACACTGTCACATACAGGAATAAACATGGGCAGAACACTGTGATTACACTTAATTGAACCACATAAGACTTGCAGGTTTAAAGTACAATGGTGAAAACCAATTATGCATTCTTAAAAATGATGCTCTGCAAAAGGAAGGAGGATGCACCCACCAGATACACTGTGTGTGTGCGTGCGAGGCAAAACCCTGCTCCATTTCACAGACATTGTTACTGCTTTTCCTACATGCAAAGCAAGTGTGGTTTAGAGATTGTGAGACTACTCACACACTGGGGGATGGCTTGGGGTTTTTTTTTGATTGTTTGGGAAACCGTTGGATCTGGTGTTTCTGAAGTAAGGACTGAAAAATCCCGTATTTCAATTCTCCGCTGAGTGTGGACAATGAGCACAATAAACAGACACAGAGCTACAGTGTGTGTGATGAGTTAAGGCAGCAAAGCCTTTCCCAGGCTGATTGTTCACAGGGGATCACAGATTCTGTGTTAGGCTGAATAAGGAGAAATGCATTATGCATTTGCCTGTATGATGAACATTAAAAAGAGGACTGTGTGGAAACAAAGAATAATTCATAATAAACACAGAATGGTGAACATTTCAGACCCAGCTGTAGTTTTTGAATCTTCACAGACACCAAACATTACCATTTTAACATAGAAGTTTCACATTTGTTATCAGGTAGGCCAGTTGATTAATATTATTTGTTTGTACACCAGGAGTTTCCTCATCCTCCCATCCTGTCATTAAACCCATATCTGACAAATAAAGAAAACGAAAAGCCGTGCTCAAAACAGTATCATGTGCAAAGTCTACAACTATCAATAATTTCCCATTGGAATTGTAAAATGTATGGATTCAAACATAATTTTATGTATGTCTGTGAAATGGGAAACACAAAGAATGATGAAAACCGACGTTAGGGCCTTTCATCAGCAATAAATTCATAATTCTGCTCCACCTGTAGACGTTGCTGATATAATGTACCAAAAGGGAATGCAGCTGTGAACACTTTTTTTCCATACTTCAGCAGTCTCCGTACAATGAAACCAGTCTTGAGGAATTATTCAAGGGTCTAAAAAAAATGTTAATGAAGGTATAATTCTAATAAAGGCAAACCAGAATTATATTTAATATGTATTGGGTGACCTTAGGGTGGTCTTGTAAGATGTGAAGTGACTTAAGGGTGGTCTCTTGAAGTGGTCTCTCTAGATAATAAAACACTAATGACAACCCACGGTGCTGAATGGCAAAATTGTAAATGAAAATTATGTAACCTGCCTGTAGCTCCCACCCCAGCTCCCTGAAACTAAATAAGCAATAAGGCTGGTAAAGGGACAATCCTATCAAAAGAGGTTGAGGGGAGCTGAAGACCTGAGTAATTTTCCAATAGCCAACTGGTTTCTGAATTCAGTAACAGGGGAGAGGGGGATGATCTTATTCTTACCAAAGATAAGAAGAAAAGTGAATACCACTCTCAGATATAACACTTTACCTGTGGGCTTGTGAAAGAATGTCTCTCATGACAGTATATGAGCTTCCAGAGTGAAATTTTCTTTCTATCTTGAATATCTATAAATATTTTTATATTCTTAATACATTTTTTTTCTAGCTCAGTCCAAGGATTGTGCTATCTAACCCTTTTCTTCAAAGAGCTCTTAACACAGAATAATAAGTAAATTTTATGCTGGCTAGGGAATCTTCATGTACCCATCTTTATTCTGTGAAGCACGGTCTTTTTTTCTCTATGCTGCTGTGGCATCGCATGACAGTGAACTGGTGCCTGGGCAGTGAGATGACCTGCCCAATTTAGGAGGGGGTCCAATCTCCTCCTCTGGCATTGCTCAGACAGGCTGAGCTGAAGGATTGCTACACTCCGATGTACCAGATAAATAAAGATGCTCTCTCTCCTCCAAGGGGGTCTGGAAATAATGCAGCCGAGTTAATGGAGTTACACTAATATACAACTAATAGCGAGGAAAGATGTAAGCCTGGGGTTATATTCTCAGATTGGACAGCCTATCAGCCGAAGTAAAACCTTCATGAAAACTTCTGATGGAAATTTATTTTCAAATGCCCATTTGCAATTTTATAGCAACATCTCTGGCCAGCTCCTGCTCCCATTTCCATTCCTGCAGCTGCAGCAGCCTCTATGCATTTACAGCACAGTGCACAATGTGGCCTTTGTCTTTTCAAGAATTTGGCCAAGAAGGTTGTGCAGCTGCAAATGGATCCAGGTGCTGGGGCCAGCAGCCAGGAGCTGTTTGGACATTGGCAGATGTGCCAGCCTTCTCACCTGGTCAGCTGAGCTCCTGGGGTCTCTGCAGCAAGTCAACATAGACTGCCACCACCCTGCCACCCTCTTCCGACCTCCGTGCTCAAGCATTCTCTGAACTCAGGACATGTTTTTCTAGAATTGCCCTGCTCTTTAATTTTGAGCATTAATTTCAGTGATTTTTATGGGGAGAGCTAAGACATGAAGAGCTAGAGCAGAGCTTATGCTGAAGAATATTCTGTAGCTTTGATGTTTTAAGCTCCTGTTGTTCTCAAATCCAACTTAACTGTGCTATTAGCAGAATGCCAGTCTGAAAATTGTGAAACACAGAAGCTACCACAATAAAATCCCAACATCAGATAAACATTGCAACTTATCACTGTCTGGCTGATACCACTGTATTTGATCTTCTGTAAACAGAAAATTTTTCAGGTGTCCGATTACATATTTGGATAAGACTCTAAACTTCCAAGCCTCCTTGTAATTGAGCACATGAAATTAAATCCCAAAATACATCTATGAAAAAATAGAATGCCCACAATTTATTAACTTCTTTATGAACTTACGAACCATGTCCAAACACAGCTTTTTCTTTAGATTTCAAGAAGATGTAAGCAAAAAACCAAGACTGAATTAAGAAAGTTCTGTTATTGGTAAATTATGGGTGTATTGATACTATTTAATTGAAAGTTTGGGACTGCCACAAAAATTATAGGAGTGGGCCTGATAAATTAAGAGTATTTGGGGCTTTATGATTGGATTCTTTTCCCTTTCTTTGTACTCCTACTAACACCTAATCCACGAGGAATAAAAGTAAGGCAGATAAAAAAAAAGATAAATTTAAAATAGAAAGTCTTGGAATAATATTTAGTTCTGTTCTAGGTCTTCATAGCCTAATTACCTACTTTTAAAATGTTGACAGTCTTTACACTTGAATGGACATGTGCGGAAATTTGGGTATTTAGGTACTTGTTTGCTAGATTTTATAATAAAATATCATCCATCTTTCTTGACTTCACATAAAGACTCACCTCTGAAAGGAAGAAATCATCCTGGGGCATGTAAATGGTCTTAGTCCCTATTTACCCAGTTACAGTGGAGGGTTGGACGGTCTCGCACCCTTCCCCGTTACAACCTTTGCCAAAGTCTTTAGAAATGTCATACTTCTTTCAGTTTCACCCTCCTTATGGCCATAATCATAGTCTAACAACTGGCTTGACCCTTAAGAACCTGTTTTTATGCTCAATAAAGTGCCTTTTCATTGGGTTCAAAGTGACAGAAGCATTACAGGAGGTTTTTCCTTCTTGTCCACTATGTCATGACAGACAAATGAGGTTAAACAGGAGCAAGACTTTGCCAGTCAAAAGTGCTACTTTTATAGTCTTCCTTCCCCATATGGATTGAAAGGATGGAGTCTAAGGAGAGGAAAGTGCTGTACCTGAGACAAGAGCTATACAGTGGGAATTCTGTAGCCTTTATCAAACACCTGGCATGCAAAATTGATAATGTTTCAGTCTGGCGCTTAAATCCATCCCTATGCCTGTCTTCATTCATCAGCAACTCCTCATCAAGAAGTTTTATGAAATATTCCATTTTTTCCTTTTTTGGGTAATCTTTTTGACTTGTGCTTTTAATATTTAATAATTATCCACACATGATTTAACCCTGCTACAAATGAGATTTCAAGTCAGCATCTGCTCTAACTTCATGTTACTCAGAGACTTCAAGTTCCTGATGACATACATATGTGACTTGTTTTGCCAAGCCTGCATACTCCACCAGCAGAGCTTCAAAAGTAACTTTCACTCCCTCCCTTCTCTCACCCTCTCACCCATGTTTGTTCACAATGTACTCAGTCTCTTCCCTCATTTTTTATTGTTCAGACATTAAAAATAGTGGCTTTTTACTTGATAAAAAGTTTTATATCCAGCCCAGCAGTTTTAAGATGGATGATGGGGTTTATTTATTATCATTACTATTGTCTGAACACCTGAAGAAAAGACGGATGCCTCATTCACAAAAAATATTGGATAAAATTCTGATCCAGTTGAAATGGCAGAGGGGTGTCAGCACTGACTTCAGTTAGGACAGGACGGCTTTCCTCACCATCTTTGTCACAGCCTGTACAATGCTGGAGCCCAGTTTTCCAAAAATAACCTTGTTTGTTTCCCTGTTTTGTCTTAATCAAAGCAAGCTATTAAAACAACTTACTGGGAAAGCCTCCAGTCATAGGGAGAATGAAAGGCGAATTTATCTTAACTGGTAAAGAGGAATTTCCCTGATGCTGCCCATTCACTGCACACGAAGGACAAGCTGTAGGTGAATCAGCCCCTCCCATGCTTTGGTCTACTGGTGATACGGGCCATAAAATCAATAATCCAAGATAAATTGGGGAAAAAAAAACCCAAAACCAAAACAAAACAGCAAAAACCAAACCAAACCACCAACCCTAAAACTTTCTATCTTCTTCCACAGAAAGGAAAAGCAGACTCGAGAAAGAAAATTGTTATCACTCCCCGGTCATCCGAAAATATCTCCCAAAACACGAGACCTGTCAAGTGGTTAATACCTTTTGAACTTTCCTTTGAGCTTTCCTCTGTGGTTAGGGCCCTCTGAGCCTGAGACGCAGCGGCTGACAGTGATTAAGTTTCTGTATGCACACACAGTTCAAACTGCACTTAGAAAAGCCACATTTGGTCATTGTTTACTTAAGTTTGCAGCAACAACTACAGATGCGTGGGTTCTAATGTACACCTGGCATTAATCAGCTGCCGCTGCTGCTATTTCACAGCTGCCTCCAAGCAAGGCAAAGTGCTGGCGTGGAAATACGGTTTCAGAGTAACCAGAAATCTTTAAGGGACCAACATGGAGCAGGGGGACCTCCCTAACAACATTTGCTTCCAGCTTGTTTCAGCCTTCAGAGATTTTTTTTGTGTGTTAAATCCCTTCTTACATAAAGAGATCTGCAGTTTTTCAGCTGGAGCGTGTGTGTGTATGTACATGCTTTAAGATTCTGTATAGATATTGCCTAAAATTGGAAAGGACTCACACTTCCTACAACCAGGGGCCAAGGACACCTGGAGAGGCAAGATCAGTAATGCTGCAGCAATGCCCACCTTTTCTAACCCGTTTTGGGAGATTTCCAGTGCTGGAGGTGCCATACTGCCTTCATCAATCAGCTCCAGGTTTAACGGTCTTGAGAGGCTAAGAAAAAAAAGGTCCTAATTCTTATCATAATCTCATTTGATTTAGTTTAATCTAATTTCTTCCTATTGCTGGTGGACGTGAAGGGCGGCAGATTTAGATGCCAGGAGGAGGGGGTGCACTAGGAGAGCCGGCCCCCGCTGCTGCGGGGAGGCAAGCGGTCCCGCCAGCCACCCCACGCGGGGCTCTCCATCACCTACCCCTGTGGCACCGCCGCAAGTACCAGCACGTTGGGCTGCCGCCTCGGGGGGTCACCTGTTTCAGGCACATGCTACCTGGGCTCCCAGCACCTTCACAGCCTGCCTGCCTCTGCCAGATGGAGTTGGGGATGTTCGGCTTTCAGCTGTGAGTCCCAGTGAGGATTTCTTACCTTTGTCATGCCTTCCTCCTGCAGCTGTGGAATATTCCGACGCTGAGTTCAGCAGAAGTACTCAGACTGAGAAGGTTCTTTCTCCAGGATAGACCCTTACTTCTAGAAAATTGTTTTCCTCTGGTATAAAGTAGCCAGTTTGTTTATTTTTTAAGTTTTCAGATGTGTTGCAACACCAGGCATATCTGAGGGGCAGTGCAGAAGATTCACGCTCATTAAGCAGCAGCAGTTGTTGATCATCAGCTGCATGAGGTATGGTAGGATATAAGGGGAGGGAAAACAGGCATTCGTCAGTGACAGCTTTTGCTAACGAGGCCTGACATATGTCTTTATCTGTTCTCTGATTAGATGGTGAACAATGTGTGAGTTTTAATGAATTTAGAATATTTCTGACAATAGCTAGGAAATTAAAACTGTATTTGAAAAGACAGCAAAAGCAAGAAACAGACCAGTTCCTGAAGACCTTCAGTCTGAGGTTGAAGAGGATAAATTCAAGTAAAACCAGTCATATATCTCTCTGGCTGAGCATACTTACCTCATCCAAGAGTAAGGGATATTTACCCAGTTCTCTTCAACTAGATTATAATCTGGATAGATCGTATCCTCTAGATACATAAAGATAGATGCTACTTCTTTGTCTTTAATTTTATGATCATTCTATACTTTAATTATTTATTTTTGTCTGCTACAAAAAGCTTACAACTTTCTAGAAATGAGAGCAATATATCAAATACTGCATAGATAATTTAACACAAATGAAAATCCTCCATTCCTCTTTGCCTCTCTGAGAGTGCCTACACTGCAGGCACCAAACGGGCTGTTGGTGTAGAGTAGATAAATACAAGATCACTGTCAGCTATTAAATGTGGCAGCAAGCTGTGCGAGGAGCACAGGGTGTTGCCAGTCCTGAGCTCTGCACATGGCTACAGCCGGAGTGTCACTTAAAGCTCTTTCACATAGGTCTATGTGGCACTGGAGGTATTCTTACCCCAGCTGAGCCCTCTGGCTTTGGACCCAGGGGACTGGGACCCTGACTGAGGAGGGTAAGCTGGGATAAATGAGTGAGCTCTTCTCACTGAAAATTTATCCATGCACAGTCATGGTGGCAATGCACAGGGCAAATGCACTCAGCAGGTCCCCATTGTAGCTGAGCAGCCCCTCATGTGCTGCAGGGGGGCAGGGGGCTCAACCCCACTGCTGGAGGGCTCTGGAGACTGCAGGCACTGGCATGGCCACCAGCCTGGCCACTGTGGCAGCCCTACCTGATTCTTCATTGCTCCCAGGGTTCGCCATCCTTTGCCACTTGCACTTGGCTTGAGGAAGGTTGTTGAGCCCATAAAAGTACAGCCTGATGGCAGCCTTACCCCTCTGTACCTGCTGCCCTGGCACCACATCCTTTGAGGCGGGCATATTCTCCATGAAGGGAGACATGTTTGACAGTGGAACCATCATTTACTCTCTTCAGAGTCTTCTTCCTTTGTCCTCAAAGTCAAGATAACCTCTCCAACCAAGAAGGTGCAGTGTAGTGGCAACACTGAATTCATGGAGTATGCTGGGAGTACTAGATGGCTGTGAATATACCCATTTAGCACAAAATATCTTGTATGTTTTTAGATAGTAGGTGAATGAGCTATTTCTCTGCCATTTTTCAATTACCGTCAAGAAGAGACATATATATGTGAGTTTGTGTGCACATAACCTCTTTATGCCAGACTTAAAACTCAGAGGTGATGAACACAGACTACTAGAGGATTACTGCTATGGGGAGAGCTCAGTTTCACTATGATGCTGGAAGACATCGCTTGTCTTATGACCTACATTTTGGAAAGATAAATATACAACAGTCGTGGTTATTTATCTTCACAAAGACCTCTCTTCTGCAGGGTCTTTTCTGCATGAGTGGGTGTGGGATTTTGCATTGCCTCAAAAAAATCCTTTAAATCTAAAATCAAGACATTTAAATTCTGTTAGTGATGGTTTTATTTTAAAATGACCCTTTTCTAACCAACAAACACCTTCTTCCCTGCTTCATGGAGGCTGAGGATGTCCCTCAGAAAGAGGCCACATTTCTGTTTGAGGGTCAGTGAAGTAATATTTGTACTTTACAGCTGAGATAAGCCCTTCTCCTTCTGCCTAAAAACGATTATCTGTGTTCATCTATGTGTTGAAATGCTAGTTTGGATTTCGAGCTTGTTCAATATGTTAAGGCCCAATTGCAGTTCAAGGATACCAACAATCTCTTCATGATTAGTATATTTTTGACATTGAAATTTACAGACAAAACCAGCTTAATAATTTCACACTTCTTTCTATGCACAGAGGAAACTAAATGTTCATCTTACTTACATGATTACCTCTTGATCTAGGTATCTCTGTATTTTTCATCAGAAAAAGGAAATTTATCTCTATATTCAGATGTTTTACTATAATGGAAACAAAGATTGAAAAAAGAGATCGTTTTAAGAACAGGCTTAAAAGAGTTTATCAGTTAGGCATAAATGATGGAACAAGTTTTAGTCTCGTGTTGAAAAAAATGGGGTGGAAAAGACAGCAGAAGAAAAATCAGTCATCTCAACTACCTTCAGATATCTGGTATTAGGTACTTCTGGCTGAGCTAGTCACACACAGAGCCCTTTACAGTCGATGGGGGGAGGTAGGCCATTCGAGTTTAGCGAATCTTCTGAATTTCTTTTTACTAATTTGTGTAAGAATCGCATGTTTCTCTCTGCTGGCCACAAAATTCTAGGCAACCATCTCAAATACAGGCATTTCCACCGCAAACATCTCCTTCTGGCCAGAGGAATATTACCCTCAGAGTTTACACTAGTTAGTGATCTAAAATGGTTCACAGTATAATGGATAGAAAGCATCTCTGCGTTCCTTGTTTAGTTCTCTGTGCAGAAGCAAACATATTAACAATAGCTTTATTGCTGTTGATGCTTTTATAAGTGACCTTTGCTGGTATAACTGTTAACATGCACTTGGAGCAGAATATACCTTTGCCATAATTTTGAACTTTTTCTTAATGTTTAATGTTTATGCTTCATCTAAAGAATTTCAGGCTTGTAAGAGGGTCAGGTTCTTGGCTAGGGTCAGTGAATGCGGTGCATTTTTAAACGCACATACTCTGATCAGTTCACTTAAGAGCTTCAGTACATCATTTTGCAATCACATATCTCAGAAATAATTTATACAATCAATTAAAGAGCATTATCAAGGGATGATTTGACAACTGTTGCCATGCCAACCAATGAAGCAGAAAGCTCCTCAGCATTTAAAGGCTGCACCTGGTGATAGATATAGCAGATTTTGAGGACTCAGACAGAATCGCAGATGTCCAAAGGTGTGGAGGGAACATGATTTAAAGCTTGATGTTTTTCCATTTTTACTGGCGAAAGGGTGTTGATGGCATGTTGTTCACTTTCTCATTAAAATTCTGTCATTTTTCACAAAGTGTTCTGCATTCAGGGCTGAAAATTGAAGTGAGAATGCACTTTACAGACTGATAAAATATGATAGCAAAATGGATGATGTTCATTTGCAGGCTGAATTAATTAAAAAAAAAAAAAGAGTTTGTGTCAGTGCATTTATGAAAAGCCCGTTAATCAAACACAACTTTACCAGCCTTAATGGACACATCTTAAACACTCTTGCATTAATATTTAAAATTCCAGTTAGCAAATGGCTCCTAGTGCATTGAGCTAAAAAGTAATTAGAATAGGTCATTACAAGAATAAAACAGTACAAGCTGAAAGTACATTTTCTGTTGGCAACAACGGGTTGGGCATTGGCTGCTCAGTCTTGGTATTAGTGTTCACATCTTTACCTGTATCAAGAGAAGGAATTCTGCAAAAGAAAAATTTCCTTCTGTCCTCCTATGCCATCTTACACTTTCTTGTACCTACAGGAACTACAGTTGAAACTGCGGGTCCATATAAACTAGGAGGCCGGAGCACACCCTCTTTCAGACTTCCGTTAGTATGGTTATACCTGTGAAACTCAGAACAGCAGTTTCAGGTGTGCAGCAGGTTACTGCAGCTCAGGTTACCGTAGCCCCTCTGAGCTAATTTCTTGTGCTCTTGAAATACTGGGGCACTTATCTTGGTTGGGGTCCTTTGTAATGCAAATAAAATCACTTGTGTACAGAGTCAAGGAGTAGTTTCTCATGCAAATGGAAAACTTGCATAATACCAAATTCTCACTGCAAATTGTTTCCCATAGAAAGTCCAGAATTACCAGTATGAGCTATTTCTGGGATGTCCCTCTTGACCCTAATCCAATGAAAACTGTTAGAGAAGCTGTATGTGACATAGGTAAACCTCTTTCTTAGAACATTTTTGCTATGTGAACTGCTGAAGCTTGACTTAAAATCTATTACATTCAACTGACTTGATCAGGGAAATAATTTCCTCCAAAAATTCTTGGTCGTTTTCTACTTTTCTCCCACTGACAAAATGTTACATTCCCTCTATTTGTCCACCCAGCAAAGATGTCAGTTTTGCAAAGTTAGCATCCTGCTTGTAAATCCGAACAGGTAAAAATGAGACATGAAGAAGAACATTCACCTAAATATGTAAATACAGAAAGAAGTGTGGAAGAGAGCTCCTGGGTCCCAAGTTGCCCCCTGCTCCCATGGACAATTGCATCACAGCATCTTACCCCATTTTGCAGGGCTGGGAGCCCTGCTCTCAGGATATTTGGTTCTCAGGAACCAAACTCCCTTTATGACTTTAAGCAACTCCTAATGTCCCATCCTAATTTATTCACAGCTGGCTATCTTGTGAGGCAGGATATTACATGCATTCTCATGGCCCATCTCCTGCCATCATTGAACCATTCCCTATGGTATTCTTTGATTTTAAAAACTGGCAAGAAGACACTACTTGGTGGAATACACCTGTAGGTTATTAACTTGGAAACAATATCTGACCTGATATCAGGGGCTGCAACCTCTATGACAGTGAGAATTACCCTTTTCTTCTAGATCTAGTGTTCTTGTAGGTGATTACTTGGCAGACTCTTAACCATTTTACAAAAAGTGGAAATTGCTACAGTTGGCTAAAAAGAAAACATGACAACATAACGAAGATGATAGCAGGTCCAGACTGAGATGTTACTTATGCTGTCTTGCTGATTTGAAGAACTTGTGGCACACCATCACAGGATACCCTTTTACTTTCTCTACCTACAAATATTAGTGTTAAACGAGAGCGCCATTGTGTGTTCATCTTCTGACCTTGCAATGACAACAATCCTGGTCATGTCAGGAGACTCCTGTCATGGCCTGCTGTCTCCCCAGATTTCATGACTAGGTCTGAAGACAAACAGCAAGACCAAATGACCCAATCATATTTTATTTTCACTCTGATAGGTATAATTCAGCATCTATTTTGTTTATAAGTGCAGAGCTATTTCACATACAAAAATATACTGTCAAGAAGCAAGTGCAGTGTTTCTTTTTCATGCTCAAAGTAGAATAAATAACAAGACTGTGACTCTTAAAGCCTGTAGCATAACAATATCTCAGTTCTTCTTGCGGCTAAATGACCCCAGGGATCAAGATAGGTGAAGAAATAGGCTGATTTTAGTATATTACAAACAGAAGTTATGAATCAATACTAGGTTCTGAGGCAATTCATTGTTCTGGGGCTAATTCTGGGTCCTAATTCTGAGTCACACAAACGCTTACTTGCCCAGGCCAATCGATTGGCTTCTGTGGTGCCTCTTTTCATGCTGCACCAGAACAAGTCCTGGCAGTTCAGAGACCACCAAAAAGTCTTTATTCACATTTTAACACATTCTGTGAAGTCTCAGATCCTTACTTGCCTCTGACAGGATGGACAGCATGTGGTGATATTAACAGATGTGGTATCTTGCTGCAGTTTGTAGATGTGAGTTCAAGCAGTGCACCAAAGGACTGGCTCAGCCATAAGTGGGTACCCAGTAATTTGGAATGCAGATGCAGTACCAGTCATGTTTTTCCTCTCTGTGGGATTAACTACAGCTGCTTTTTTGTCCTACTCCAATGGACAATAGTCTGTGCAGGGGAGAATGATGGAGGTATAAAGGCAAAAACGAGTTTGGGGGTTTTTTGCCATTAATAATCTTACACTTCTCTCCCATCTACAAGGTCCCAAATATATCTCTTATGCTTAGGCTACAGTCCCAGGCCTTCCCCAGGGATACTCTAACATCAGTGGAAGCCTCAAAGAGAAAGTTTCCACATGATTTTTGGACAGCAGAGCCCCGTTTTCTCTTACACCTTTTTTTTTCTTCAGGGGGGTGGGGGGGACGACACGGGACGGATGGGGACAGGACACACCACAAACATCTCCCATAATAATTCAGGTGCTGTGACATCTTCCTGGATATTCATTATTTCTGGGTTTATATGAGGGCTTGAGCCTTAAAAGCAGGTTCCCAGTTGCCGCAGGCCATGCAGGTCTGCATGGGAGGCTGGATGCCCTCCTCCCAGTAGAAGTGGCACATTCTCCCCATGCCCTCCACAGCCTGCTGAGCCCCCAGGGTCCGGGAGACAACCTTACCAGCAGCAAAGTGTGGCTTGTCTGACTGCTTGTTGTGTACAAGAAGTAAAGCAGCTGGTGTATTTTAGCATGATTAACTTTGCTAGAAATTATTTCCAGTCTTCAAAGTTTGGTCTTTGGAGCTGTTACAGGCCCTGTAAAAGCCTTTTCCCAGTGTTAAGCAGAGGAGCCACCTCAGTCAGCTCTCTGCGGTGTAGTGGTTTCAGGTTGGAAGTATGTGTCGGTATCTATTCATCCAATTTCGGTCTATATCCTCTCTTTAAATGGTGCTTTCTGGCTTTGTTTCAGAGCTTACACATTTTTTAATATGCACCTTTACTTATACTTGTTTTAAACTTCATTTCTGCATCTCAAATTAACAGTCACTTAAAAATTTCAGACCACTACTGCCCCATGAGAGCGGTCTAAGCCGTGGGCTGCAGTCTCAATTTCTGTGCTTTAATAATCCATCCCACAGAAACATGGCTTCTCTTCTGCATGGTGGCACGGAATCAGCGCAAGGGTTGGAAAAATTCCTCTTCAACACCCGATGGCTTAATGTTTATGTGTTCTCTTCTCTGAGAGATGGTGTTAAGTTTGTCCTCACGCAGGCTGAGGAGGGAAATGAAGTCATGTCTCCCCTGTCCTACCTCCCTGGCTATTCTAAAAAGGCAAAGCACTCCAAAGCCAGTGTACCGTGGTCTTTAAAATATAGCCAGGGTGTCTCCCACGATTTTTACAGCATGAATTTGTTGGTGAACACAAGGCATGCTGCAAGAACACTTAGTTCCCTACTTGCCTCTCCCTTAGTGCCTTGCTCCTCACCAGTTTGAGGGGCGAGCAAGGCAGTTAGCTGCTCTGACTTGACATTCAGAAAACACCATGTATGCAGAATGCCAAGCTCCCGTAGGATCCTGCCTACGGGATCAGCTAGCAGCCCAGCACCACGGTTTCTGCATTGCAACTTTAAATTTTGAGCCTTCGATTTCTACATATGTCCTGGTTTACCCACTCACCACCCCTGCTGGCCCAAACCAGGAGTACCACCTGCTGGCAGAAACAGGTCTGGGGTCATCTGCAAGCATTGTCATGTTTGGTTTCAGGAGAATTGGGGAAATTAAACATCATTTTCTCACTGTAAATCAGCTCTTGGGTTTAAAAGAAGCATTGACTTCAAGGATAGTTTCCTGAAGATCTTTCAGCTCATCTGCCTTGTTTTTCAATTACGGCAGAGGAAATGCATCCACGTGCTCACCTCTCAAATCAGAGATGGTAACAGCTTCTGCCATTGCACATCTGTCACCATATCTATCCATACACCATGCTAGTCCTTCCTCTTCCTATAAACCACACCTCCACACAGAAAATTTTTGTATAGCACTCAGTTTCAAAAGGGTAACACTGTGTTTCCCCAGAACGATTATTCAAGGCACATAAAATAATTTTGAGGTGTACAGACAGAGTCAACTATTATTTGTATTATGTGACAAATTATGCCAAGTGAAATAACAGTCGTTGACCAAATATTCAGTTCTGCAGCCTAGCATAATATGCATAACAGCAAATCCCCAAAGAAGTTCCTATCTTGTGCTGGTTTTTGTATTTAAAAGCATGGATACGAAAGGAATCAATTAACGTGCTTATAGCTTATCACTTTCTGATAATTAATATGAGCTCGAAGGACTTTATGGATTGCTGGATTGATAATTCACTAGCAGCTGAAGTAATAGAGGTTATGATGGAAAGATGGCCTCATAGCTGCCTTGTGAAGTGCACTAAATGATTGAACCCAAAGAATAATAGGGATGGAAATTGCTGTGTTCATTCATGGATAATATATGACTGAAGTAAGGCAAGCAGCAAGTTAGCAGATGACTCAGCCAAGCATCTATGACTGAACAAAGTGTGATTCTAACCTTCTGTCATTGAAAATATATTTAATGGAAACATTATCATTCTGATATATTGCTTGCTAAGATGAGACATGTTTATAGTAGAGTTTCCCTGTGATGCTACTATAGGACTAGATTTTGGCACACTGCTCTTGCTGAATTGCAGTTCACCCCAAAATAAATCCACTACTCCTGGAGCAATAGACTATTCAAAAAGAGCAAGTGAGCCAGAAGCTGGTCCAAAGTTGGCTGGAGCCAAATATCACCAGATAAATATAAAGGATCCTATTAATTTTTAATACACAGCGAGGAAGATGTCTATAAACTCTGAGGACCACATGTAAGGCTATTCTTTTGTTACGACTGTTCCAGCCTAAAACTAGAGCACTGGACAACATAATTTATTTTTTTCATTAACGAATATCAACGGCCACATGCCTCAGATGCAGATCAAAGAAACGGGATGCTGAAGGCATGGATTAAAGTTAGCTGCCTCTTCGCTGCGTCTGGGAGAGCTCAGTTTGTAACATTTTTATTGATAGGAGCACTCAGGTGTTCAGCAGTGAAACAGAGCACAAAGTCTGGAGTGTTGTATTAAAGTGAAACTTGCTGAGGGGAGGGGAAGGAGGATAAAAATGGAGCAAGTTAATCTCTAGAGCACATTATACATGTATGCTGGTCAGGGATGGCTTGCAGCAATTCTGCAGTACTGTGCAGCAGGACCCTGCCAACAGAATTCATGCTGAAAACATCTGTTCTTCTGCTCAAACCAGCTTTCGCTACATCTGGAAACCAAGAGTTAGAGGGGGAGGGAAAAAATAAGGCAGCAGCATATGTAATTCTCTTCTAAGAGGAACCATTCATTTGTTCATGAAAGAAATCTTTCTCCTTGTATCACCAGCAGAAATTCTCACAAAGTTCTGGAAGGGATATTTAAAAGCTGGGCTAGGAAAGGAAAAAAAGAAGTGGGGGGAGGGAATGTAGGTAGTGGCAGACATTTATGACCTTTTTTTCTGAAGTAAAGTCACGTCTCGATATCAAGAGCAATCCTATTTAGCAAAAAGTAGAAAACTTGGCAAAAACAATGTTTAAAATGACTGCAAGACTTGTAAAAACCCCCAAAATAACTCTGTTTTGCTGTCAAAAGCCTGGGAAACACAAACCAGATGTTTCACCCAGCCTCACTTACTCAGCCAGATCTCTCCTTGCTATGCAGGCAGCTGTACCACATGTCTTTTCTGCGAAAGAAATAGTGCTTTCCTTTGGCACTCCTGCATCATTCCGACTGACCAGCCGGACACTGTCATCAGGTGAAGAGAGCTTCTGTCATCCTTCCTCAGGCTGCAGAATCTCCCCAGGACTGGGCAAGCTCCCTGCTTTGAAAAATACAAGCATTAGGTACAAATTCCGGCCAAGCTGGTGGCTGCTCAGGCAATCGACGGGGCCACTGAAGTCAGAAAGCACTACTGGCTGCAATGGGTGGTGGCAGCAGAGCTCTCGGTTTGCACCCTGAACAATGCACACATTATTGGGGCTAATGGCAGCTACGTGTACACGTAATAATATAGCCTTGAGACTGCAGCTTGGGAAGGCCACAAGAGCAGATTGTTTTATTTTTTGCCCATGGGAGAAAGTGTGGTGAGTAACAGGAAAATCAGTTGAGCAGAGGCTGAAGTCTCCTTGCTGGGTTGCTTAAGGAGGGAGGGTGAGATCCGGGATTTCTGTCCCTAACTGACATTTTGGGGATTTTTAAGAGATTATGTTGACAGCTGGATCCTCCATTTAGCTGCTGCCTCACCCTGGCAGCATGTGATGTCCCTAGCTCGGCATTTTGGGATGTTCCCCTTACCGGCTGGGTGATGGGGATATAAATCTGCAGAGGCGGATGTTTCACCCTGGATTCATCGCCTCCCCTCCTGAGTCCTCCAACAAGCGGTTACTGGTGGTGGGTCTCCTGCTCCCTGTCCTCCACGTGAAGGAGCTGGTTTAAGCATTTTGCTCTTGGCAAGTTGTGTCTGTGAATCCCCAGTGCTCTTCAGCATCTGGGCTTTAGCATCCACTCTCTCTGGGGACACTTCCTTGGAAAAACACCTGGTTACTTCATGTAGGCAGATCACCACCTCGCACCTGGACATCTGTGGGTACTCTGCCTGGACATCAAGCTTGGTATGGGGAGGGAAGTTTCAGAATCTGACCCTAAAAATCTACAGAGTGCAATACTATGTGAGGCTGTGACTCTCACCTGAGGTTAATGTTTTAATGTTGCATTTCCACCATGAAGCTTCCTTTGCTATATAACTGATGGTTGCATTTCAGTTGACCAAGTAAAACATTATTTTTTTGAAAAAGAAGGAAATCTTAATATGTAATCAAGAAAATGGTACTGTCACCACAACAAACAAGAGGCTGATTACCTAAAATGATGTGAATATATTATAATTTATAAATCATTCTGGAAAGACAGGCATAGGGAAGAGAGAAGCTATTGCCTTACATACCCTCGGCACCTAAATTCACTACGAGATACAGTGAGTTAGACCTTTGGCAGTCTCTTAAAGTGATTAAGGAAGAAAAGAAGTAGGCTTGCCACCTTGCAGTGGAAGAGGAGGCCTCTAGAGCAGATCAGATTAACGAGACACTCATAAGCTTTTATTAACAGAATCACACTAAGCAAGATTTGGGAATAGTGAGGGATTTTAGCTATACAAAAGGGAAATAATGCAGCAAAACCCAGACTGTTCAGCTACTCCTTGGAAGACATTTTTTGGTAACAGAGATAAAACAGTAAAATATTTTTCCAGTTTTGATCCTAACCAATGGAGAAGGAGGGGTTGAGAATATAAAGGTAAAAAGCAATTTGTGTGAGAGCGAACATGAAGTGACAAAGTTTATGATCTTCATAAAGAGAGTAAAAAAAAAATCAAATGCAACAAGGTAAACTGCAGTAACTGTGAAGGATTGATAGGCAAAGTCTCATGGAAGGCACTTAAGGATAAGATGAAACAAGCTAGTAGCTTCTCAAGGCATCAGCAGAAAAAGTCAGCTATAGGAAGACACAAGTTTAGCAAAATCATGAGCTCTTTATCGATCTCAAACTCAAGAGGAAACATAGAAAGTAAACAACAGGTGGGATTACTAAAGATATGTATAAAAGAATAACTCAAGCATGTAAGACCAGGGGCAGCAAGGACAAGAAGAAATCACTCTACGAGTGCATTTCTAGTAAGGAAAAGACTGGTGGAGAGGGAAACATGACAGATGAAGTTCAAAGTGTTTAATTTTTTTTTTCATCTATCGTCCCTATAGCAGCGATCAGGTGGTTAACATCATTAATTCCAAGGACAAAAGATGGTAATAGGAAAAGAACAAGCCAGAGAGGAATTAGGTAGGCTTGTATTTTCAATTGGCTGAGCTTCCTCCTCTGACACAAGGGGAGCTGGCAGAAGATACCTCTGGCTTGTCAGCAGTTATCACCGAGGCCTTGCGGCGAGCAGCTGGGGTACCAGGAGTCTGGAAAAGGTCAGGATAAAGGAAGGGGCAATAAGAAAATAATTTATTAAAAAAGACAGAAAAAGCAGAGTCAGAGGATCACGGAGCTGTCGGCTTAAATGCAGTCTCTGGAAAGTTCATCACAAATAAGCAAACGAACTTCTTGGGAAGAACTGGAAGGTGAAAAGGTTAGCATCCAGCTTGGACCTACCAAGTACAAATCTTTTGAAGAGCAGTGGAGGGGAGAAGTGCAGGGGAGAAGCAGTGGACAGCAGCTATCTTTGCTTCCATCGTGTTTTTGACAGCTGCGAACAGCTCACAATCCCATAAGCAAGCAGTGTATTCTACAGGCTGTTAGCAAGCTGTTCTGGTACCTGTACCCACAGAGCAGTTGGCAAAGGTTTCCTCTCAAAGTGAAAGGATGCCTTGGATGGGATGATGGGGGATGCTAGAGTCAGTGTTGCCCAATGCTACCACTATCTGGACGATGGGAAGGGAGACGTACGTGCTGGATAAGGTAGCAGATGATACAGCTGGGGGGAGCTGCAAGTACATTGCAGGAGTGCATTAGAATTCAGAGTGCCCTTGGGAAACCAGTGAAATGGCCTGGAAAACACACAGGATAAATTTCCACGGTCAAAATGCAAGGTGCCACACTTTGACAGGATTGATCACAAATCTGAGGTTGATGAGAACAAAATTAAGTTGCAAATCTGTGTCATCAAAAAGACAAACATTGTGTGGGATCTATAAAAAGCAGTGGCACAGAGAGACACATGAAGAAATACTATTTATTCCTTCCTCTGCATAGATACGGCTGTAACTTGAGTCTTACGTGGACGTATTTGAGACTGCCCAACGGAAAGCAACAAGAGGTCTAAAAAAGCATGACCTTGGAGGAAATAGTGAAGGAATTAGCTTGGTGTGGTCTCAAGAAAAATAGACAGGGGGAGGGTATGGTAACAGCCTTTTTCGTACATAAAGGCTGCTGTGAAGAGGAAAGGCATAACCTGCCCTCTGCATCTACAGGGGATAGGTCAAGAAGCGGCGGAGTTCAACTGCCGCAAAGGAAGTGTATAAAAATTTTCTGAGGCATTAGGGAAAACTTCCTAATGGCACAATTAGGGAAGCACTGGAATAGATTGCCTGGGGAAGTTGTGGAGTCTCCATCACTGGCGGTCTCAACAATTTAGGCTAACATCTGTCGGGAACAACACACATATAACCGAACTGGCTGGGGGCCAGGGAAGTGACTACATGACCTCCTGAAGTCCCTTCTAGACCTGTTTTTCTCTGGTTCTAATAATTCAAGAGCCTCCCCCTCTGACAATGCTATGTACTTTTGGCTTGAACCATTTGACATGCTGTTTGACTACTATCCTGATTTCTTTGCAGTTCTATATATTAAACCATGTGCTTGCAGATAATTCCTATCTAAAATTCTTATCTAAAAGGAATAAAGTTTCTGTTAGTTCCTCCGGCAAGCATTAGGGTTTCATCTGCAGTCATCTTGTATCCCTGTGTTTTCAGAAGTTTAAATTTAGGCACTCTTCAGTGCAGCCCCAGATCCTAAACCTGGTGGGATGAGAGAGGAGAGGGGCTGGAACTTAAACCATATGAAGGAGCAAGAGGCAGAGCGACAGGTTGGCAAGCTGCTGTGCACCACATGGGAGAAGAGGCAGGCTGAGTTCTTAGGACCCCTCCTCCCACGCAAGACAGCAATCTGTGATTTCCCACTGACAAGGGCGAACTGGAGGATGAAGACACAGAGCCATCTCCCCTCCTTAGCCCACCCCCATGCTCAGAGCTGCCGCTCAGAGCAGGCTGTGGTTACCTGGCAGTGACACGAGCACAGCCTAGTCACTGAGACCTTCAGGGTTGGATCTGCGCCCTGCTTGATTCCCCAGACCCCAGAAAATAGTACTGAGAGAATCTGTCAAACCAAAACCGGAGTGGAGAAGTAGGGAAGAGGTAAAGAAGGACTCCTTATATTGAGCCCTTGATTTGTGAGATCCCAAATTTGGATTACTAGATGTGTCTAGTATCCTCACAAGATATCCCAAACAGCAGTGACATTCTCAGAAATAATCAGCTTTTAAAGTGCTTAGGAAATACCCGACCTTTAAACAGAAAAGAGAGGTGCTAAGCAGACCACTTACCTTAATGTGCTATTTTCAGCTGAGATGGAAGTACTCTGCTGAGGTGGATAGGGCCAGAAACCTGTCTCCATCAGCACCTCTCTCCTGTGAGCATGCCGGTTCTCAGCTCTTCCCAGAAACCTCAGCGCTCGGCTTGATTCATGCTGTGTCTGATTTTGGCTGGTGGCATTGACACACCCGCAGTCAGAGACAGCAGAGAGAAGGACTTGACATGTGTTGTCCAAATAGCTGATTTTCTAGCTTGCATATAAAGGGAGGGAGAAGAGATACTCACATACGTATGTAGGAAGTATAGCTCAGGTATCTTTGGAGAGACAGGGGCTCTACAATGCCCATAAGCCCATGGAGAAAGAGAACAGGCGGCTGACAGTGACCCCTCCCCACCAACTGTTGGCCAACTGGTCACCTCTCTTTAGGATTTTAGTTTTCTACTATGTCCATCCTCCTTTCACACCAGCTGACCCAATCTGCCCTCAACCAGTTCTTGTGGTAGCTCCAAAGTCCTCATTCCTTACTCTTCATTTGTCTTCCCCCTGATGACCTCTGCTCACAGCAAGCATTCATGGTTGCTAGCTCACTGAAGGAAAAACTAGCTTTCTGAATTTTCTGGTGTCCTCCGACCACAAAACTCCAAAACACTCTGTCTGCCTCCTCAGGCCCACACTCTTGGTTGAGAGAGACTGGTAAATTATGTTTATATGCAAGAAGAAATCAGTGCTCATGAATGGCTCTGAACTGGCTTGAAGGTCAGTAGCATATGACTCCTACTCCAGTAAAGCTTTAATTTGTTTAATAAATGAGTCTGGACACAGTCCTGGGTAACTGGCTCTAGGTGGCCCTGCTTGAGCAGAAGGTTGGACCAGATCACCTCCAGAGATCCCTTCCAACCTCAACCATCCTGTGATTCTGTGACTTTAATTCCCAGTCCTTCATCTCCTGAAATAGCTTGTTTCTTTCTTGACTGGTGTTTCAAGTGTCGCTCTCCAACCTTGCGCATTAGACAGGGCAAGTAACAGTTGACTGCAAACCCCAGTAAAATTGTGCCACCCCCAAACCACGTTTGCTTGCATCTCCCATAGAGGCTGCTACATGGAAGCGCTTACTCAAATGTCCCCAAATGCTGAACACCAGACCTTCCCACACCCCTGTGATGCACACCCAATTTCAGAATAAGAAAACCTGTTTTAGGGGATTTAAAGCATTTAGAAGAGTAGACCTTTAAATTGCATAGGGTTTTCAGACTCTGTGGCAGCAGAGCTGCCAATCGTGCTAGCGTCCCACATATGCAGCTATACATTGAAAAGACAAGGGGCAGTCACACAGAAAGTTATGTCTGTGCCTTACTTGAAACCTGCTGTTCTGGTGGCATCAATGCTGTATTTAGGTCACATTTTAAAAAGGAAAAATTAGGCCTCAGGGCAGAATTGGATCCTTTGACTCTGTATCCAGATTCTGTTCTCACTCTGGAGTAAATACATGGCGATGCCTTTGGTTTGTTGAAGATAACAGGGATGCACCCGCAGCATTCGAGTGTATTGCAAAGGAAAACAGAATTTGATCTTCTAATAGAAAAAAATCATCAAAAATCTTCACACCATTTCTTCAAGCTTTATTAGCAAAAAAACCCGTGAGCAAGAGTAATTTTTTTTTTTTTTTCCTCATTTCACTGAAAATGAAGTCTGCCCCCAAAAGCTCTCAGGTTATATTCATTCCTCAGGAAAGACTTTTATTTGCACTGAGATCTTTTTGATACCATTCAAAGAAATCTGTTGCAGGATTCAGTCTAATAGCGCAAA
Organism: Eurypyga helias; assembly: GCF_000690775.1. Taxonomy (NCBI): domain Eukaryota; kingdom Metazoa; phylum Chordata; class Aves; order Eurypygiformes; family Eurypygidae; genus Eurypyga; species Eurypyga helias. The sequence continues at coordinate 38,771 of NW_010237618.1, read as the reverse complement.
ATGCTTCCAAAGGCAAAACTTCCCCATGGAGAGGAGTTTGTTAGAAACTTGACCAGCCTATATGTAGCTTAAGTTACATCAAATTCTGTCTATATAATACCAGTTAGTGGTAGTATACAAATACAGCTATGTCATTCTTTTCCTGACTTCACTGTTTTCTTCATTTGTGGAGTTTATTCACAGTTTTAAGGAGCTTTTTGTCCCTTTCTTTTTCTTGGTACATTCTTGGTATATTCAGATATAGATTTACTTGCCAGAATAAACAACATATCACACCCCATGCAGCCAAAATCATTGTCCTGCTCCAGTCACAGAAGGTCTGTGTAACTTTGTGTTCTGCAAAATACTATCAGGAAATTCTGGAATAAACATTAGACATGGGGGGAGGTTTTCAAACAGTTATGTCTTGAAGGTGATCTTTCTTAAACAGCCCTTGCATGAGCTCAAGGCAGATCCTAATGATGCTGGAAAAATCTCTACCAGGCAGGTAGGAAAGTGCACTGGTGGACTATTTAGACACATGGCTAAATGAGATCCTCCTGTGAGTGCAGCCCATTTCCATGGCCTGAACATAGCCCTTTGCCCAGAGCCTTCCTGACCCTCTCCCCTTTCTCCTCCAGCCCCAATTTGTCTGGGGTCATCAGCGGCACCAACTGCCTTTTTAGCATAAAATGTGAGCAATATGAACAACTTCCCTCACAGCTTAGGTACTGCTCAAAAGCATAGCTTGTTTTCCCAGAAAAGCAAGAAGGTACTTTTTTTCCTTAGGTTTTGCTGTTCTGTCTATTGAAAAGAAATTCAGCTGTCTGACCAGATTTTGCGGCTGCGCTCATTTCCTTGCCCAAGATCAGCAGCGGGAGATTTTTAGAGCTGCCTGTCTTTTTCCCAGGTGATATTTTCAGGCATGCCCTTGAACCCATATGGTAGTAAAGAACATTATTTGTTACAAAATATAAGTTAATGGCACTACCTAAGACAGCTAAAGGGAATTGTCCAATAAAATATTTGTGATTTTTCTGTTAGAGAATAGCAGGTCACCAACTCTCGAATCCACCTGTAGGAAAAAGTCTGTTCTGTTGAGTCTCATTTGAGCAATGGCTTTAAGCAACAGTAAGCACCTGCTGACACCCCATCTTTTCAAAACAAAATGGGCTGTGATTTTGAGATGACTCCCTGATTTCAAAACAACAGTTAATTTATACTCTTAAAGGAGTTTTAAAATATAAATATTTAAGACAAAACTAAACCATTCTGAAATTATTTAAATGAAACTTTTTTTTATGAGGATGGCCAGAAATTTGCTTTGGCCAATTGGTTTGCAGTAAACATTTGAGATTTTTACATATTTGTGTCTTGGGTTCAAATGGGGAAAAAAAAGCTTATAGATGACGTGCATGAAGATGAAAGAGAAAATGAACAAGGAGGTTTTGGTATCTGCTTGTTTCAGTATTTGCTGTTATCCCAGTGTTAATTGAGGAGAAGAATGGGATAACTTAGAGGCATGTATGAGAGACATAGGGAAAACCCTGCTGACTTTTAGTATGCATTGTGTCCACCACTCACAAAATACTTTCTTTTTAAGGACAGCATACATTTTAATGCCATATCTTCCTTCAGCAGACTCCAGTCAGGTATCTCACTTAATCACCCAAAGTTATTTACAGGGGGATTTCTCCTTAACCTTAGAATGAAGGAAGTTTCTTGCCTTTAGGAAATGTACCCTGGAATACTTTGATTTTTCACAGTCACAAGCCTTTTTTTCACTCAGCCTGGAATGGTGTCCTACGAGTGGGCTCTAGCAAGGTTTGGAGCAGATATAGCTGCTTGTCTAACATGTCATCAGCATATGTACATGTCAATCCATGTTACGCAGGAAATCAGCGAACATCATTTTGATGGAGAGTTCTTGTAATTTTCAGTTTTCATATTAACAGGAAAATAAGACTTCTTGGGAAGTTTATGGCCTGAAGAGTGACAAATACTTACAAAGCACACAGACATGGTTCCCAGATAGTCTCTACTGCGGTACAGCTCTCCAGCCCACATGGCCAGCATCAGGCAAAGCAGGCTGGGGGGATAGCGCTTGGTACGAGGAGGGAAAAACGACTGGAAAAAAAAGGGATGAAAGCCTTCCCGAGCAGTCTGCTGAGTGAAAACCTCTGCCTTCCATCAAGGAAGAGTTTCCAAGTGGATGTCATCCAAGAATGGCTTGCTTCAGCAAGGTCTGTACCCCGGTTTCGAGTCGTGAGTGGTGCCCATGCCCACCAACAGCTGTCCCTCCGCCTGGTTCCATCTGCGAGCCCTCTGGAGCCCACTCCTCTGCTCCTGCTGCGCTCTGCAGCTCCTTGCTGGCTTCAGAACCATGCAGCATGCCGGCACCTCATTCCACCTGCTTCCAAATGTGTCTAAAACATACCCGGGTGCGTGACACCATCTTGTTGACTGTTTGTAGGAGCTTGCTCCCTGCCTCCAGCCACCGCTGCTGTGACCAAGCAGCGCGGAGGAGGCCAGCCCTGTACTGTCAGCTGTGCACGTGAGTGACCTGCACTCCCAGAGTGCTCTGGAAAAGCAAGGGCCCGCTCTTCTGAATACTTCTCTGCTATTCCTCTCAAATCAGAAGTTTCTTCCAAAAATAATGGGCCAGTGGCATTTTGTCAGGAGCACATGAAAACTGGAATTTCAGGATATGATGCACAACTGAGAAACACTCTGAATGACCTGTGTGGGGTTTCAGCACATAGTGACATCGGGGTAGCTGTTCATAGAGGGGGGAGCAGCAACCAGCTGCGTTTATCCAAATGCCAAGGTATACCTGATGCTTTCACATCTCTTTCTGGGCAGCCCTGAAGCTTTTCAGGAGAGCTTTCCTGGAGACCTGTCGTCATGTGAAATTCTCAAAAGCCTAGTTTCATGTAAGGGAAGATTCTGCAGAAAGTGTTGGGGGTTTTCTCCCTCAGTGTTCCCTGGGACTGGCTGGCTGCATCCAGAGCTGTACTGAAGGTGTTTATCTCCAGGTGTGGAACAGCCACTGAGAACATACTATATATACACTATGTATTCTCTGGCTTACATTAAAACGCATGTGTATTGTCAGTTTATGTATTTCATAACTTAAGTGCCTGTGTTCCATTAGAGGATGATTTTAAGATATTAGGGATGTGGAAGTGCACCCAGCATGGGACATGACCCTGCAGGCATGCCATGACAGCATAGGAGTTCATCTCCCGAGCCCGGGAGACCTGCAGGTTCAGGTGAGCAGGAGTGAGGGACAGGGGTCCCCATCAGGAGAAAGGCATTGTCACTCCCTGGACCTGTCAGAGGAAATACTGCGAGGCCTCCGGAGTCTGCAGAGCCTTCACCTACTGTCCTTTTCCTGCACTTCAAATAATAATTATATTTACAAAATAACATCTTTTTCCTTCTCTCTGTTTTTCTCCAAAACTTCTTTGCGGCGCTCTGTTTCTGGCTCACATTTTAAATGTGCTTTGGCAGCAAGAAGAGCCTCAGCTTCTTTAATTTATTACCTCTGTTTATGGAATATGGATATTGGGCCAACTTTACTTCTTACGCTAAGTGAATCAGTGCAAATGCAATCACTTTTGGACATCCACTGTATAAAATAAGCATATTCAGATGATCAAATAAGTGTTCCCATATGCATGCTGGCTGGTATTTCGTGCTGGTATAGCATTCTTGTTTTTCTTATGTGGTGTCCTTTGTCTTTTTTCCTTCCCATTTTGACTGTGTTTGGTCAGTCACTCAGGAAAAAAAGATTGCTTGTACCTTAAAAGAAATACTGTCTATTCAGCATATGGCATTTATAGATCTTCGGAAATTCTTCTGGGAGGCGTGCTTCAGATTAGCGGTCTTTCTCCTTCGGGGATGGTTTTAATTTGTTAGCACTTTAGATCTGTAGTCTTGAGGTAGCTCCTTTTTCAGTCAATAAAATGGTTAGTGAAATGAGGGTAAAATATTATAATTGTGTTCTTCAAATCAGATTTTTATGTGGGGTTTTTTCCTCCTGGTATGTAAATCTGTCATTCGGAGAGGATTTTTTCCTGTTTTCTTTTAATCTTCGGTGCATGTGCCAAGAATGATGATTTTAACCATGAATTACCACAGTGACTCAAAGCCAAACTGCTGGGAGGCCTCTAGCCTGGGATGAAAAGGGAGCCAAAAGCAGCCTGGATTTGACTCCAACATTTCCGACCAAAGTCTGCCACCCTGTCTAGGGTTCTCACCTCTGCTCCCAGCACATCCCCTCCTCGATACCACATGCACAACCTGGGGCTCCAAGCGCCAAGCCACCCGTAAGGAAAGCCAGCCAGATTAGTGAAGACAGAGACGTACTCAAACCACAACGTTGCCAGCTTCCTGCAAAGCAACAGCTCTGTTGCAGTCACCGCGGCGCATCCATTTATCCACCTTCACTCATCACTGATGTGTGGCCAAAGACCTTAGTCATGGTGCTTCAGAGTGAAAGGGGGTACAAATGCCACGCAATCCCAGGACAACAGCAGCCAGGCTTGGCAAGACCATCATGGAAACAGCTGAAGAAGGAGCCAACAAAAGGACTGACATGTCTACACATTGAGGTGTTTGTCCAGCAGAAAGTTTTGAAAATGGCATTGCCTGTATGGAGCCAATGAGAAGGGCAAGGCAAGGTGATGCTGTGATTTATTGCAGTAACCAGGAAAGCAAGTGTCTTCAGGACCGTGAGACTCATCCAGTCCATCCCAGTCCCAAGACAGGATCGCTTATAACTCATCATTGGGCAGACGTTGTATAGCCTGACCCTAACATCCTTCTTGTCACAGGGATTTCACGCCCTCCCAGACAGTCTTTTCCAGGGCTCCTTCCCAGGAAAAACTTTTTCCCAACATCTAACCTAAAGCATTGCTGTAATTTCAGCCCACAGTTTCCTTTTCCCTTGCCCATGAATGTGGAGAACAGATTATACTCTTTGTTCTGCGGCAGCTTTTTACATGCTACAACCATGTTTCCCCAGAAGTTTTCCCTTCCCTCACAATGAGATAGGTGAGCATTTCCAGTGGTTGCCTTCCTTAACCCGTTTACTACGGACTAGACCTCTATGTGAAGACCAGTTTACACAGTCAGTTCATTGCTGGAGATACAATCTGCAGCTTGTGGGACAAATCATAGCAGTAGTACAGACAACATGGATGACTAAAAAGGCCACTGGCAAGCAGTCTAGGATGCCTCAGATGTGCAACACCTCAGAACTGTTTCTGTCATAGTCTTTGTATCTATGTGTGTGCCTGGATGTTTTGGGCTTGGGTTTTTCAGTTATACAAATGGTGCATTAATTTCTGTCACTCTAAAAGATCTGCAAATGGATATGTACTTGTTTCTCTTCTCTAAAGTATTCTTGTAAATAAAACTGAGAGTTAACATTTTGCATTAGGCAGTAGATGCAGCGGCAAATTGCTTTGTAACTTGACCGTTGTGACTTAGAAATGAACAAATTACATAGTAAACATCCAGCCCCACTGAGGATGGGTGGCAGGAAACCAGCTGCAGAGGAACCACAGAGGAGGAAAATGCTTGTCCCTATGGGCACCTCCCCACAGGTAATCAGGAACGCATTCGGGGACTGGGGCTTCTGGTTCGGGTGTCCTACTTACTGCTTGGAGCATCTGGGCCTTTTACAAGAGGATGAATTGCAAGATATCTAATATTTCACACGAGCAAAGTCAAAAGCACCATGCTGAGTAAATTATAAACATGCTTAAAAACACAATAATGAATAAAAGCCAATACACACATTCAAACAGCATCCTTTCTCTTGAAAACCTATACTGATCACAAGCTCCTTATGAAAGCGAAGTTATGATTTTGTCAAAGCAGAAAGGCTTCCGTTTGAAGTTAAAACAATTATTAGTTTTGTTATTTAAAAAAAAAAAAGGAAGAAGGAAAAGAGGCTGGAAAGAGGTGCAATTGAATAGCATTTCATAACATATAGGAAGTTTCCCCATTACGCTTGACAGGAACAGAATAGGCTCGAATCAAAGGGATATGTTAACAACTCAGCCTATCTCCCCCTTTGGAACTAATATTAGTCTATCATATCACTAAAAAATAATAAATCTTTGTAAAAGGCAGCAGTTGCTTTCATAGTCCAGCGGCAAACCCTGTCTGGTACTATTGGAAAAGTAAAAAAGGCAACATACTCTAAATTACATTGTTAAAACACCTACAGCCAAGTTCATATTCATATGCTATCCATATGTAAGCCCTTAGCAACAGACAGCCACTTAAAAACTCTCTTGTTCTCTGCATGTGTGAGAAAGAGCGAGCGAGAGAAGGTGATCACAGAGCCTTGTGTTTTTATTCTGACATTTTCAAGCGGAAAATATTGCAAAACCTAACTGACGTGAAAATAATTACACTGGATAAATAAATGAATAAATATAATAGCAAGTTTTCACATATAAGAATTCCTGAAAAGTTTTTAGATTTATCAACCCCCTTCCACACCCACCAGAGCATATGGCCCTCTGTTTGTGCAAATCAGCAGTCTTTGCTTAAAGTGGATGTTTCTATTAACACTGTGACTAATTACTGAAAACAAACATGTGTAAGTATGATCTCTGCTAACTGCCTCTGTCAACCCATCTTTTTCTTCTTGTTATTCATTCGAAGGGATTAAAATTGCTTGTAAAAGTGGAGTAGACCTCCGTTTAGCCCGTTAACTGACATGAATAAACAAAGTCCACCAACCACAATTGACGTCAGGCTTCAGGAAATGTTTTTTACATTAGTTTTTTTAAAAAAAGAAACATAAAAAGTGAGAAAGTTCTAGAGGACCTTAAAGCATCGAATGTAAACAGCTTTAAGGCTGGACATAAAGGGCTGCTGTGGGGATGGGTATTGTGAATGTGGCTATGCAAACTGCAGATGGGGGGCAGACATTTAGCGCTAAAGGGTAACCAGCGCTGTCTCAGTACGGACAAACGTGCATGCGGAAGGGGCAACTTTAATCTCAGTCTTTCTTGTGGTTTTCTCCCATTTAGAAATAAAAACACTAAAAAAAACAAAAAAAAGGCTCAAAGCATCCATTTGGCCCTTGTATGATACAAAGATAAAAAGATGCAAGCAGATTTTTTTACAAGTGTCCTACAAAAGCCAGATTTATCTGCTGCCACAGCAGCGTTGCAGGACACAGAAGCCCGTACGGCTCCTCGTCTTGTTGCCTACTTGGGCGTGGAGAAGAGAGGAGGGACCCAGGCTTCTTTGGAGCACGTGTGGTTCTTATCAGAGTGAAAAGAAGGGAAAATAGCATCTTTATGGTGCAGCTTGAACGCACGTGCTATTCACAGCCCCTGTTTCTGGGTTGGCTGTGGCACTGGAGAGGCTGTTGGGCTCCGAGCAGCTGTGGGCAGTGGTGACACGCGGTCTCAGTATTCTTTCTTGTTACACACACCGCCTGCCCCTGAGAGAAGCCAGCTCTGCACGAGGGAGAGAGAAGTAGTAACCGCCTTGACGCAGCTGTGTTGTCCGCCTGTCTAAATCAAGAGCTGGGCGATGGGGTCTCAGTGCATTTTACATCAAGCTGTACGTAATGTAAAAACAAATTGCATGCTAGAAAATTGCACAAGCCTACATCTGCTGATTTTTTTTCCGAGTGCATAGTATGGTTGGGAGCCAATTCCTTGTCATTTCTCATCTCCTGCACTTTACAGAGGGTGTTTCCTTTATAAAACAACTTGCCTTTGGGTTTAATGATTTCTAAGGGAACGTAACTGTCACTGCACTCTGGTGTTTAATTCCTTCTTTGTCATTAGCGTCTGCCCGGTGCAGCCCAGGGACGCCAGCGTGCTCACTGAACTGTGCATGCACTTTGTGTACTCTTGGGCTCGCGCCCATGCCTGGAAGCTGGTGTTTGATCTAGACTGAACAAGATGGCCTTAGCCTTCAAAGCCAGCGTGTTTACATTCCTCGGCTCTATCTAGCCTCTTTTTCTTCGAGTGCCCCCAAGATAGGTGTCTTGCTGTTAGAATAAATACTTACCTTGTGCGTTGCGCTTTCCTCTGACGGCCTCAGCATGCTTTTGCAGAGGTGGAAGCGCTGTTAACTCCATTTTATGGATGGAAAAGTGGCAGTACAGCGCTCAGACCTGCAGGGCAAAACAGGGGCAGAAACAACCAGGAAAAAAACACAGGTCTCCTCTCACCCAGTCCGACGTAGCCCAGCCTGGTTCAGGCCCACCTAAGACATGCAGCACCTTGGTTATCCCTTCCAGCCACCCAGACCTCGTGGTGCAGGGGGCTGGGGGAGGCATAAAACAGGCACAGCATGGCAAGGGGTATGCAGAAATAGAAAGTCCTTACCTAGTTGCTTAGTGAGGACATGAAATGAAGCCACCAGGGCAGACGTGCTGCCTCCCCCGCTCTGTGCGTGTCAGCAGAGGAGAGCTCGGACAGACGATGAGGTCCTGTGAACCAGGCTGGGGAAAAGCAGATATAGGAAGGGGGTGGAGGGAAAACCCTTTTGAGAGCAGGAGCAGAATGGGATCGATGCTCAGTTGGACCTGTCTCACACCCTACAGCATTGCTTTGGCTGTACAAGGGGAGCAGCAAAATGCATGGTGGATGGTGACCCACTTAGGCATGGCCTCTCTCTGCCTTGGATGGCCACTGAATGGCAGGAACGAGGGCTGTGGCTGGTGCCGTGGGAGAGAGCGCTCTGTGTCTCTTCTGGAGCTCAGCAGCAGTGCTGACCTCACTTGCTGAGATTGTAGCCACGTAAAGGAAAACCCAGTGATTCAGTTGTTGCTGTTTGTTCCTACGGCTGTGCCCAATACATATGAGAAAATTCAGCTCCAAATCATACATACAATCCATGAATCAACAATCTGAGAGCTGGAATACCCGATGGAGAAACATACGGGAGCTACTGGAAGAGGAAAGCAGCTGCAGCAAGGTGGGCAAAACTCAAAGCTTGAGTTTCCCGTTCAGCTCTTTGGACAGTTAGCAAGTGCTCCCTAGCCCTGCTGGGTACCTCTCGGAAAAGGGGAGATAAGGCAGCAAATAGGTGATCTCCTGACTCAAATCTCTCCAAGTTTCCTTCCTTTCCAGAAGTCATTTTAAATTTTCCAACAGTTCTCTGAAGAAGCCAAAATAAGAAGCAAAGCACCCCGGTTTTGGCTGATGCATCTCCCACTCAGCCAGAGAAGAGAAAAGCAGAGTTGCGAGCAGCTGACGCTGCACCCTCAATTTGCTCGGCTAGCACAGGATCAGGCACTTTCGGTCTATGGCTTGGGAAAAGAAATGAGTAAATATGGTAAAGACCCTACACCTTGCCTGCCCCACAGCTTACAACGTCAGGCACTGCAGTATAAAGCAAAAAAAAAAAAAACCAAGTCAATCTGAGGGCAGAACCTCTCAATCTTCACAGTTAACATTTCCCAGTGCGCAGCATGGGCTGACAGCACTTCCCACTCTCTGAAGCATGGGGTTTGAAAACTGACAATTCTTTCCTCAAATTCCCTTTCCACACTAAATGTCATTTAATGGCAGTATAACTGGAAGGGTCAAAAATCAGCTCTCACTTGGCAATGGCCCCTTCCAGAGCTGAGGCCACGACCCCTGCCGAGACTCAGGAGAGCTCCTGATTTCAGCGCGGCTGTTCACAAACATGGGGCTTTCTCGAGAACGGCTCTTACAGAAACTCTCCAACCACCAAAATGCTCAAGAGTACAGATTGTACTGATGAGAAGATAAACAAATCAAATTACTAGAAGGCAGGTAAGAGCCTTAAAAGAGGGCTTGGCTCAGTGCTGGAGTTCTGAGATTAACAAAAATAAAAACTCATTTCACGTGTCTTCATGATGCCTTTATTTATGCCACTATGCCTCCTCTTTACCTTAAGCCAACTTGCAAAAAGAATAAAAACTACCTCTTCTCTTTGCTTAACAAGGTGAAGAGCTGATGCTCTGCATCACAGTCTTGGGGACATTTGGTTATAGCTACAATTCTGCTGCAAACCCAAACTGAAATAAGATCCTTCTAATAAGCATCAATACATCAAATAGGATCTGTAATGCATGCACTTCCTTTCCTCTTTTGGGGGGTGGAAAGCAATGTTAATTCCATTATCAAATCCCCATTCAAATCCTTGAGACCAAGGCCATTATTTAATGTCTTAAAAAACACTGTGCGTCTACAAGAAGAAGGAAGAGAACCGCACGCGTCGAGGGAGGATGGTTTACGCTGGCAAAATGCCGATGTTTGAACACGATCAGCGATGGCCATGCACTTGCAGGAAGTTCCTGGGAGCACACCGAGCAAGGACCAAATGCTGGATACAAATGGGAATCGCGATGATGGTATTCTCCTCCTGCTGGGGCAGCCTTCATTTCTGTAACAATCACGCCATAGATGGATTTACTTCTGGAGACAGCATGGGTAATTAAGCCCTGCATGTGCCAGAAAACCCTTGGGAACTACACGGGACTAAGGCTGTGAAAGTTACTGCTCAGTGCACACCTCTGGGAAGGTGCTTCCCTTTCCTAATGAGCATTCCCATGAAGTTAAAAATAGAAATAGATGGCTCGGATAATTCTGTGCGAAAGCTGAAGTGCAGAGGAACCATTAAATCAGACACGGCTTATGACACCCATGGAACGAGGCATTAGTTTGACTCCGAAAGCAAAGCACCTCTCTGATGCAAGTTCTGCAGTATCAGCATTTTGGGGTGTTTCTTACGAGGTTTCCCCCAGCCACAAACAAGAAACAAATCTGAGTTAGCTGGTTCTGCAACTCAACAGAGATCCCTTCAACAACCTGACACCAAAGTTTCATCCAGAAGCGTGAAAAAATGAGATTACATGATCCCGTGATCCGTGGCAGCGTTTCACGTGGTGTTTTCCTGCACTGGGGCTAGTGACTCACACAGGACCAGTCACAGAGGGAACGTCAGGAATGAAGTTCCGTGGAGAAGGTAGGAATACAGATTTTTAACATTTTTATTACACAGTAAAGAATACAACAATACCTGAATCATACTTTAAAAGATTCACAGGTTGACAGACCATACATTACAGTCCAACTAAAGAAAAAAAAGGATAAACGAGAAACCACAGTTCAGACATAGTAGACTTAAAAGCTCAAGAGTATGCTGACAAAAGCACAATGCCTAGACCCCACCCCCCCTCAGTGTTAGTCTACCATTAACTTGTGGTACATGTCTGAATTCAGTATTGCACAACAACTTTTCTTTTTTTTTTTCTTTTTTTTTTTTTTTTTTTTTTTCAC